>NC_057867.1:33272379-33369879 GCF_019393635.1 Dromiciops gliroides | reverse complement strand
GAGGGGAAAGGGGAAGAATCTGGGAGGGCTTCCTGGAGGAAAAGGTAATTGAGTTGGGCTTTAAAGGGTCTGACTGAATGGCAGTTCCTTGCAGGCAGGAACTAGCATCTTTTTGATCTCTCTCCGCACCAAACAAGGTATCTTGCTCGTAGGAAGCACTTGATAAATCTGTTGAATTGAACTGGTGGAAATTCAACAAGTGAAGAGGAGAAAGAAGTACATTCCAGGTATAAGAAATTTCCTGAGCAAAGGACAGGATGTATTCTGGGCTTATAAAGCAGGCTCCCATAGCAAGTGGGACCACACCACATGAATTGCCTTTCTCTTAAGCAGGAAAGACCAGGACCAAGGAAAAGTACCGAGTGGTTTATTCGGAACATCAGAGACTGGAGCTGGAGAAGGAATTCCATTGCAACAGATACATCAGTATTCGCAAGAAGACGGAGCTAGCAGGCCAGTTAGGCCTTTCGGAGAGACAGGTACTCCAGAGCCTCGTGTTGTTTCTGTGTATTTGTTTCTCCAGGTTGAAGAAGGGGTGACCCACGCCTTGAAATAGGCTCTAGAAATGGATGATAAGAATCCAACAAGCAAACTCTTTTGAGACCCCTAGAGCTACTGGTCTAGATGCATCCTGTTCGTCCCCGAAATGCAGTCTCATCCGCTGGCTTGTTGGCAAGTCCACTTTCCAAGCGGAATTCAAATGGTATAATGCCAAGATTCTGCTAAGATGACTGGTGTCTGCACTAGTCACTTGAGTTCCAATATTGAGGTGGAATCCTAAGGTAGTGTGAGAAATGAATATTTCTCGTATTAACTAATTATTGGTACCCCAAGACCCTCATTTGAATCCAGCTCACCTCCCATTGTGTTAACCAGTCAGAGTTGATTGTCAGCCCGAGGCTGAGGGGTCTTTGGTCTAAGAGAGATGGCCAAATGACCATTCTTTTATTAATAACATACTGGCCTTATTAACAAAATAACTAAATTACCCAGAAATTATGTCTCTCAAACCTTTTTAATTGTCACAGTTAATACAGCTCAGGTGTGAAGGAGTGAGAGAGGGCTGTGCAAAGTCACCAGCCTCACTCTCCTCCAGAGCCTTCTGGGTCCAGGGGCAAGATAGAGATCAGACGTTAGCAGAGAGCCAGCTAGATGAGATAGCAAGAGCCCTGAATGTGGTGACAAAGAGATTGGATTTGAATCTTGGCTCTGCTGCTTATAGGCTGTGTGAGCTTGGGCAAGTGACTTCCCATCTCTGAACTTCAGTTCTCTGCTATGTAAAATAAAGGGTTTGGACTAGGCAATATCCTTTGCAGCTTCAAATCCTCTCACTTGGATTTTTGTAGCCAGCCAATCTGGACAATTTAAATTCAGAATTATTCAGTGTCAGCAGGGACCAAGTTAGGTAGGTCCTTCAGGGCAGAAAAGTTGGTCCCTTTAAATTTTCCACTAAAGTCTTCATCATGGCTGTGCGCCAATGGATAGAGCGCTGGCTCTGGAGTCAGAAGGATGTGAGTTCAAAACCAGCCTCAGACACTTGACACTTACTAGCTGTGTGACCCTGGATGAGTCACTTAACCCTAATTGCCTCAAACATCCAGGCCCACCTACAGTAATCCTGATAATACATCTTGCCACTGGACTCAAATGGCCATGGAGGAGAAAGTGAGGCTGGGAATTTTGCACAGTCTTGCCTCACTTACATCCAATTCACTGCAAGTCATGACATCTGTCAGGGTCCTCTTTGAGACTGAAGGACAAACAATAACAACAACAATCAGGACTGGAAGCTGACTCCAAGTCTCAAAAACTGTGTCCCAAAATGGCCTTTGCAGATGGACTCTGGGATGGATTATGGGGCTGACATTTTGAGAACTAGCCTGGCTATGTTCAGAGTGGCTGGCCACTAGAAAATAATTTGGGCTTTGGTCACAATAACTCATTGAACCAATGACCATACTGATCTCTGAAATAAAGATGACCAAATCTGTAAGGTATTGAACTGGATGGTCTCTGAAGTCCTATCCCACTGACATCCCCTGCTCTAGTCTCTAAAAAATCCTACATTCCATGTTCTAAGGCCTTTCCCAGCCCAGACATTCTTTGTTTTAAGGTTCCTTCCAGCTTGGACATTCCACATTCCCAGGGCCCTTCTAGTTCTAGATCCTAGGGTTCTTTGAAACCTTGCTAATGAAGGAGGCTTTTACCACAACTGAGTTTTGAAGTTAGTTGTCTGTTCACTCAACGTGCAATTCTTAAGCCCCTCTTCCTAGAGAGATAAACTTAATGCAGCAGTGGAGAGAACATTAGACATGCAGTCTGGAAGACCTCGGTTCAAATCTTGCCTGAGACACTTGCTAGTTATGGGAACCCTGGCAAGGTACTTAATCTCTTTGGGCTTCAGTTTCTCCACTGTAAAATAAAGGAGTTGGACGTAATGACCTCTCAGGTGCTTTCTAGCTCTTAAATCTGCAATCCCACTACGTGTCAATTCCTAGGGAGACAAAACAATGCCATGTAAGTTCACTTAGTAAATTCATTAGACTGACAACACCTGAGGAAACTGAGGCTCAGAGAGATTGAATGACACACCCAGGGTGAAACAGCTATTAGTAGCAGAGGTAAGAACCCAGGTGTCCCCAAGTCCAAGTCCATAGCTTGCTGTCCACTAGGCCAGTGGTCTCTGCACTTTTTTGATCACTCATCTCTATTAATAAACTTCACACCCCCTCCCCCGAGAATGTGTGTGTGTGTGTGTGTGTGTGTGTGTGTGTGTGTGTGTGTGTGTGGCAGGGGGGAGTTGATGGGAAGGGGAAGTTTTTTCATTGGCACCAGCACCCACTGCTGCTCTGGGTGTCCAGTCCTCTGGAGGGGCCAATCTCTATCTAAGAATGGAGAAAGTTGGGGAGCTGAGGGGGTGGGATACACCGGGGGAGTGTTGAACTGTAATGAGTGAAGGGTGATATGGTTCTTTTTTTTTTTTGGTGAGGCAATTGGGGTTAAGTGACTTGCCCAGGGTCACACAGCTAGTACGTGTCAAGTGTCTGAGGTCGGATTTAAACTCAGGTCCTCCTGAATCCAGGGCCGGTGCTTTATCCACTGCACCACCTAGCTGCCCCGATATGGTTCTTTTGTTTTTTTGTTGTTGTTGTGGGGCAATGAGGGTTAAGTGACTTGCCCAAGGTCACACAGCTAGTAAGTGTCAAGTGTCTGGGCCTGGATTTGAACTCAGGTCTTCCTGAATCCAGGGCCAGTGCTTTATCCACTGTGCCACCTAGCTGCCCCGATATGGTTCTTTTGAAGTCAAGTCCCATGTGTGTCCTGAATAGGGATGAGACATACTTTTCCACCCTCCAGTTGGTTTAGCACACTGTGCAAACATACAATATGGCTTAGTGCAGTGGTCACCCAAATGAAACCAAAGTATGACCCCAAGGGATGTCGACTGTCTTTGCAAAGGTAGGAGTCCTCCCTGGGACACCTGAGTGACTTTCCAACAAGATGCACCACCTCGCTGGGCTGGGCTCTAAGTTTCCTCCTCTGTCAAATGGGAGGGACAGGGTGCATGTGGTTGAGATGGGTTTTGAGAGCCCTTCTTCTATCTTTCGCTCTGTTGTCCTATCTGCTCTAAAGCCAGAACCATTGGATGTTGCAGGTGAAAATTTGGTTTCAGAATCGTCGGGCCAAGGAGAGGAAACTACTGAAGAAGAAAATCTCCGAGTCCCAGGCCAGTGCGGGCAGCACAGCCCACAGCGACTCCAGCTCTGTGAGCCCAGGGGACCCTCCAAAGCTGTACTTTCCCCCACCTCCACCCATGGGGGAGTTCCAGCCAATCGATATCCACCAGATCCTGGTCTCAGAATGAGAGGCAGTGGGGATCAGGGGCAAGTGGCCGCCAGCCTGTTCGGCCACTGCCGGCATCCCAGCGTCTAAGATGTCTCCAGGGGGCGGGGAAAGGTTTCATTGTCATGACAGTATTCAAAAGAAATTGATGGGGCAATAGAAGAAAGCTAAAGCTGCTAGAACCCACCACCTCCCACTCCCCCTCCCCCCAACCTCCTGCTCAATTGCATGGTGTCAATTACCAAAGAAGTTAATTACCAGCCGGAAGTCACAGTCATTCCGAGCCTGTTCCTAACAGACTTGTGACAGAACTGCGCCAAGGAGGGGGTGGGAGGTGGGGGGTTGGGGGTGGTGGTGGTAGTGATGGTGTTCACATGCTTCTCTCCTGTTACCCAGTTTTCTCGTGTTGTTGTTAAGGGTGTATAACTTCTTGAGGAATACTCAAGGAAACATTAGCAATTGGTACATTTTTTCAGAGTTCGAGTTTCTAAATTTCATTCTCACAGTCAAAGCTCACCAAGGGCTTGTCCCAACTATCTCACTGGATATTATATCAGAGTTGGGAAGTGGACAGGTATTATTGTCCCACTTTGCAAATGGGAAAACTGAGGGTGTGTATATTCATGGTGTATGTATATGTGTGTGGGGCAGGGTGTGGAGGGGAAGTGATTGACACAAGGTCACATAGTAAATGGCAAGGGGAGGAGGTGGGGCACAGCTCAGAAATTTGAACCCAGGGCTTCTGGGCTTCAAGTCCTTCACTCTAGCCACCACATGGGGCTCGTGCCCAAGATACACCTTGGAAACCCTGCTCAGATATCACAGTGAATATTTTGTTGTTTGTTTAAGAAAAAAGAATAAGAAATAAAAGCAATATCTTTGTTCTTCAGCCATCCTTGTCTTGTGTCCATCTTCTGGGCACACTTAAGCTGCCAACCCGCAGTGCTGTTGTTCGAGCCAGCCAAAAGAAAAAAACTCCGCAAGGAGAAAAGGCCATGTAATGGTTTGGGCCAACCCTGCAGAAAAACAGAGAACAGACCTCTCAAGCAGAGGAGACCTTCCCTTGGCCATTTTTGCGGTCACTGTCCCGGAGAAAAAAGATCCACCTCGCCTCCCCCCACCCAGGCTGCACCAGAGCCCGGGGGCACCAAGCAAGCCCCCACATTTCTGATGGGCCCCAGTTTGCTACCAGCCTTCCTAATGTTTCCAGGCTGCAGCTGCAAAGTTGGCCTTGTAAATGAGCCACAGGAATTTTTTGGGCTTGGGCCCAGTTTGCTATTGGCATGCAAACATGGCCAGAGTCTGGGGCTCTGGATCCTATTACTTAGTAGTGAAAAGAAAAGGATGATTAAGTTGAAAAATAATAATTCATTTCTACAAGGCTTTGATTTTTTCTAAAGTTCTGTCTCCTCATAACCCTTTGAGGTTAGAAGCAGAGGCACTGGTATTCCTATTTGACAATTACACAGGCCCACAAAAAGGAGGTGACCAGCCCCTGATTACACTTCTGGTGTCAGAGTCAAGATCTGAACACAAGTGTGACGGTTGGTCTCAAAATCTGGGATTTTGAGAAAGCTCTACCGCCCAAGGTTCCCCAAAGGTAGATCATTATAACCTGAAAAAAGATAGGATTCTAGCTCCGGAGTTAGAAGGAACATCAGAGGTCCAACTGCCTCAGTTTATTGATGAAGAGAGTCCTGTGGTGGTTATATGGTTGGTCAGATGTCACACATGTAAGAGGCAGAGCCAGAACCCAGATCCTGGTGTATCACTGTATGGTGCTGCCTCCCCAGGGGGAGAAACAGCCCCCCCCCAATCCCTTGGATTGCAGAGAGTTAGAAGGGACCTTGAAGGATACCAAGGGATATTTCAATGGGAATCCCAGTCTACTTCCCAGTCAAGTGGGCATCTGATCTTTCGTAGGAGAGCAAAGCATAGTTGATTGAATCTCTGCTCACATTCCCAAATAGCCACGTTTCTGCACCCTCTTTTCAGTCTCTGATAAATGGGAATGTCCACTAGCACAGTGGCAGAGATGTCCAGCTTTCAGGATCTGGGACAATTCCTACATTTGGCAAATGTGCAAAGTAAGGCCCAAAGAAACTCAGTGATTTGCCCAAGAATGCTCAGGTGGCTTTCTGTTATTACTACTAATAAATATATCCAAGGGGCAGCTGGGTGGTGCAGTGGATAAAGCACCGGCCCTGGATTCAGGAGGACCTGAGTTCAAATCTGGCATCAGACACTTGACACTTACTAGCTGTGTGACCCTGGGCAAGTCACTTAACTCTCATTGCCCTGAAAAAAAAGAGTACTGGACTTGGACTTGGGAAGCCAGGATCAGGATCATTAATAAATATATCCAGCAAGCTATTCCTTGTGACAAAGAATTTTTAAAAGGGGGGGAAAAAGAGCAAGTTCATCAAATCCAACTAACACATGATTAAGTTGGCCGATATATGCACCGTCCCACACCCATAGTCCCCCACCTCTGCAAAGAGGGCGGGCCTCAAAATACAATTTCCATAAAGAGCCTTGTTCCCATCCCAGAGTTTATTCCAGTTTCTCCCCAAACCACCTGGAGCTGCATTTTGCAAGCCTACCAGCCCAGGAAGATGTCTTTGCAACACACCCAGCTGTTCCAACCTGCCAGGACCTCAGGGCTCCAGACCCTGTGTTGCTGGGAATAGTATTCCTGGGAAGTCCTCAGAATGGGCCTTGGGAGGGGCTCCTGCTTGGGCCCAGCTTCATTTCTCAGGGAGGGAGGGAGGAAGGGAGGGGAGAAGCCAGAGGGGCTTTTCGTCTCAGGAGTGGGAGCGGTTGAACTCTTTGTCCCGGTTGCCAAAGCAAAGAAGAGGGTGGAGCTGCTCTCTGGTGGCTGGGGCCAGTCACACGGGCAGGCGGAATAGCCAAGGCCTCCTAAGGCTTCGCTTGGCTTTCCATTCACTGGTTTGGGGGCCAGGCTGCTGGCTCACTCTCGGGATTCAGAGCCAGAAGGGACCTCAGAAATCATCTCACCCATTTTCTTGAGAAGAAAACTGAGACCCTGAGAGATTAAGACAGACAGGGTCACACAATCTGTAAATGGCAGGATTCAAACCTGGGTCTTCCTGACATCAAGATCAGCATTGTCTCATTTCCCCCTTATACCAACCCTGGGAGGTCAGTAGAGCAAGCGGTGAGGCACCTTGAAGATGGCATAGCCCAAACATGCTCTTATTTTATAGAGGAAGAAACTGAGGTGCAGAGAGGATTAATCTGATGGATTTAGGGCTGAACGATAACTCAGTGCCAACCCCCTTCGCTCACTTAATGAGGAAACCGAGGTGCTGAGAGATGAAGGCTCTGGCTCCCATGACAGCCAGCAAGCTGAAGGAAGCTTCCTCTGGCCCCACATCCAGGGTCTTTGCATTGTCCTGTGCTGCCCCCTAGAAGTGACTTGCCCTAGGTCACAACGTCACACAGTAAATGGTATAGGAGGCTAAGAAATTGAGCCATGACAGCTGGAAGAGGCAGCTGAACCCTGCTAGTCCAAGAGGCCACAGGTGAGTGAAAACAAGTGGTTTTTTTTTTTTTGCCCATCTAAGTTCACTGACAGACCTCAGGTTTCCTGTGTAATCAATCTCGAGCCTTTATTTCACGCATTTAAAACTATTAATGGGAGGATTCCACAGGCTTTCCCAGCCTGCCAAATAGGGCCCATGACACAAAAAACGTTAAGAAACCCTGTTCTAGTCCCACCCATTTATTTTATAGAGGGGGAAACTGAGGCCCAGGGAGGGGAAGGGACTTACCCAAGGTCACACATGGATCCTAGATTAGAGCTGGAAGGGACCTGAGAGCCCAGCTGACTCAGCATTTTACAGAGGGGGAAACCAAAGCCCAGGAAAGTGAAGAGACTTACCTAAGGTCCTACAGTACCTGATAGTATCAAGATTAGAACTCAAGTCTACGGGCTCTAAATCCTGTGCTCTGGCCACTAAACTATCCAGCTGATCCTTTAGGGACAAACAACAACAACAATCCAGTTGAGCAAACAACTGTGTCATAATTCAACCTGGCAGGATAGCTTAATAAAATAACCAATTGGGACAGCTAGGTGGTGCAGTGGATAAAGCACCAGCCCTGGATTCAGGAGGACCTGAGTTCAAATCCGGCCTCAGACACTTGGCACTTACTAGCTGTGTGACCCTGGGCAAGTCACTTAACCCTCGTTGCCCTGCAAAAAACCCAATACAAAATAAAAAATAAAATAACCAATCTTGCCTTGTTTCAAGGGCTGCCAGGTGGCACCATAGTGTCCAGAGCGTCAAGTCCTGGAGTCAGGAAGACTCATCTTCCTGAGTTCCAACCTGGCCTCCTACATTTCCTAGCTGTGTGACCCTGGGCAAGTCACTTCACCCTGTTTGCCTTGGTTTCCTCATCTGTCAAATGAGCCAGAAAACCACCAATGGGGTCATGGAGAGTCGGATCCAATGGAAATAACTGAACGACAACAACAAAAAAGTCTTGTTTTATACTATGGCTTTCCCCTATCCTCTCCCCTGCCCCCCATGTCTGGTATGCACCCCCTCCTCACCTTCTGTTCCTTAGTTTCTTTCAAAGCTCAGCTCAGATGCTACCTCCTCCATGAAGTTGTCCCTGATTCCCCCCAAGCTAGTCCTTCCTCCCTATTGTTTTGTATTAATACACTTGTTATATATGTATGTGTCTATATATGCATATACTTACACAGATACACATCGTGACCCCTGATAGAGTGTAAACTTCCTGAGAGCAGGGACCGTTTTGTGTTTGTCTTTATTTCTCCAGTGCTTGGCATGCACTAGGCACTCCGTAAGTGCTTTTTGACTGCCTGCTTGTCCTTGTCCAGGGCCATCCAGAGAGGCAGCATAGTACAGAAGAGAGAGTAGTGTGCCTACCTGGCAGGCTTGTTGGGAGGATCACATGAGATAATATTCCATAAAGCACTTAGCATAAAGCCCAGCACACAGTAGGTGCTTAATGAATGCTGATTCCCCTCTCCCTCCCCGACCCCCCTGTGTAGTACAATGGCTGAGAAAGAACCAAGTACTGTGGAGAGGTAGTGCAAGTGGGTGGAAATAACACTAGGTCCAGAGGGCAGCTAGGTGGTGCAGTGGATAAAGCACCGGCCCTGGATTCAGGAGGACCTGAGTTCAAATTCGACCTCAGACACTTGTCACTTACTAGCTATGTGACCCTGGGCAAGTCACTTAACCTCCATTGCCTTGCAAAAAGCAAAATAACACTGGGTCCAGAGTCCGAGGACCCAGGTTCAAATCCTTACTCTGCTACCTGTCTGACCATAAATCACCTCCTAGGGCCTCAGTCTCCTCCTCTGTAAGATGAGGAGTTGGACATGATGGCCTCTGAGGGCTCTCCCAGATCTCCATCTGTTCTTATCTTCCCATCCTTCCACACAGTCCCTGGCCTCAAGGAGTTTGCCGTGTAGTCAGGGATCTGGGCTCCCTTCTGGCACTGGGTATACAGGTCAAGCTATGGGCCGAGTGCCAGCTTGGGAGACCTGGGTCATTATTTGGTACACTTCAGTTCAGTGTTCTGGGATCCTCTCTGTGCCTCCGTTTCTCTCTTTGTAAAACAAAGGGATCAGTCTGGGTAATTGCTAAGGTTCTTTCAAGCTCAGACAATTCTACACCCAGTTTGTCCTCTTATGTGGAGGTGACCCTGGGTTCCCGAAGCCTGTGCCAATGGAGCGCAAGCCTTGAGGGGTCCTGCCAAATTGGAAAGCCTTTGAATGGCAGGCCGGAAGGAGACAGCCTTGTCTGAGGGCCAGCTGAGCTCTCCAAACAATCTAGCGCAGGAAGCCAGCCTACTGCGGGTCCCACAGGGCGAAGGAGAGAGAGTCCCACACAAAGAGCCCAGGAAGATGCCCTTCAGCTTGCAGTGGGAACAACAAGAGAATTGCTCAGGAAAGGCCTGTTACTCTATCCACCAACCCTGCCAGGCCAAGGAGTTTGTACTTTAGCCTGGAGTCAGTAGGGAGCTGGACAGCTAGGAGGCATAGTGGATAGAGCACCTGGAGTCAGAAAGACCTGAGTTCCAATCTGGCTTCAGACACTTCCTTAGCTGTGTGACCTTGGGCAAGTCACTTCACCCTATTTGCCTCAATTTCTTCACCTATAAAATGACTTGGAGAGGGAAATGGCAAACCACCCTAGTATCTCTGCCAAGAAAACCCCCAATGGGGTCATGAAGAGTTAGACATGATTGAAATGATTGAACAATAGAGAGCTATTTATGGTTTCTGAGCAGGGTAGTACCATGATCAGATCTGTACTTAGTAAGGTGATTTTTGACCTCTGTGTGAAATATGGACTGGAGGGGGTGGGGGAAGCAATTAGGAGACTATTATAGTCCAGGAAAGAGGTGATGAAGGCTTAAAGAAGGACAGCAACTTTGAGTCAATAAAAATGTGCATGTGAGCGACTTTGTGGAAGTAGAATTAGCAAGACTGGTCAGTTGACTGTATAACAAGTAGAGCTGTGTTTCAAGTCAGATCGACTCACGAAGTAAAAGAAAGTTAACTAGCTGTGTGACCCTGGGCAAGTCACTTAACCCTCATTGCCCCGGAAAAAAGTCAAGAAATGCAGAGGGATGTGGCTACCGGAAACCTGAACTGAATAGCTTAAAGTCAAAGATGAAAAAGATGGGAGGCCCTAAGGGTGGTCATGGCCTTCTCTTTGCCTGGTTCTGCCATTAATCCCCTTACCCTTGTTCCGCAAGCTTTGTGCTGGCCATAGTCTGCAGACAGCACCAGGTCCTGAGACTGTGCCCTGGGCTGCACTGAATCAAGTTTCTGAGGCTTCCTCACCCAGTCGGTGTGGCTATTACAGGCCTTCATTCAATCTCAGGAGGAGGTAGCAGACCTAACTGTCCATTCCCTAGAGTCTCTGGACTCAGGCTCCAGCCCTCTCCTTTCACCATCTCAATCACCTCGGGATTCAGCTATCAGCTTTTATGTATAGCTTTATGGTTTGTATTTTTTCTTTGCAAAGAGTAAAACACTGTACACAGTGCCATCCACATCGACACAGCCAGCCCTCATCTCTGTCCTGAGCTGGGATCCCACATCTCTTGGCTATCTCGTAGGCAGCTCAAACTCACCAAGCCTAAGACCAAATGCATTCTCTTTCGCCCAAAGCTTCTCCTTCTCCTCTTCCTAATTTCCTTCTTTCTGTAGAGGGGATCACCATCCTTCCAGTCATCTGACCTTCCATCCCAGACTCTTCCCCACACTGTGGGGGTGTCATTGATGATCACTTGTCAGATCTTGTCAATCTCACCTTGCTCACATCTCACACCATCCTTTCCCTCTATTCATATCACGGTCCCCATGGTGCTCATAACACAGCTAACGGTGGCAGACTCCTGATTAGACTCTGCAGCCATCATTCCCCTCTCTAATTCACCTTCTATACTATTGTCAATTTGTTATTACTAAATTACTCAAGTAATTTAGTCTGTGGTGAAATCACAAATGAAGAGGATTTTTAAAATGATCAGAACTAGGGGGCGGCTAGGTGGCACAGTGGATAAAGCACCGGCCTTGGATTCAGGAGGACCTGAGTTCAAATCCGGCCTCAGACACTTACTAGCTGTGTGACCCTGGGCAAGTCACTTAACCCCCATTGCCCGCAAAAAAAATAAAATAAAATGATCAGAACTATGCCAGCAAAACCCAAGACTGTGAAAATAGAGATGATCACCTACCAAAATATAAAATACTCCAACTAACAGAATATGAAACAGACACCATAAACTCCCCAGGCTTGGAAAATAAAACAATATTCCAAAGGTGTGTGTTGAGGGGAACAAACCTCAGTCCAGGATGATTTATTGGTGTATTTTATCAAATGTTAAAGAGCAATGAATACTTATGCTATAGACATTATTCTCAAAGGTTGAGAAAGAAAACATACCTTTTATTATATAAAAAAGATCTCTCTATGCTTACCCTTGGTAGGCTTTTTAGGGTATGTGAATATACTTTGTTCTTGTTTTGCTGGGCAATGAGGGTTAAGTTACTTGCCCAGGGTCACACAGCTCGTAAGTGTCAAGTGTCTGAGGTTGGATTTGAACTCAGGTCCCCCTGAATCCAGGGCCGGTGCTTTATCCACTGCGCCACCAAGCTGCCCCAAAAGGCTTTTCTTGATATAATACAGTGGTGGTGGTTATTTTTGTTTTTCAGTGTGATTACGTTCATTGTTTTCCAAATGTTGAACCATCCTTGCATCTTCAGTATAACCCCACCGTGGCCATTATGAACAAATTTTTTTTGCTCTTTTGCTGTAGACTTTTTGCTAAGGTTTAACATTTATTTAACATTTTCCCATCATTAGTCATTAGTGATATTGGTCTTTTGTTGCTTCATCTTTCCTTGGTTTGGGTATTAGGACTCCAATTGTATCAAGGAAAGAATTTGGTAGAAGAGACAAATATAGGGGCAGCTAGGTGGTGCAGTGGATAAAGCATCGGCCCTGGAGTCAGGAGTACCTGAGTTCAAATCTGTCCTCAGACACTTAACACTTACTAGCTGTGTGACCCTGGGCAAGTCACTTAACCCCAATTGCCTCACTAAAAACAAAACAAAAAAAACAAAAGCAAAAGAAAAAAAAAAGAAGAGACAAATATGAGGAATTCAGAGAAGACTTACATGAACTGATACAGATGAATTTAGCAGAACAGGGGAAACAATATGCACAATGACCATAATGATATAAATGGAAATATGTTTGAACAGAGTGGTTCAAGTGATGGTGCAGCAGGCACACATTCACAGAGGAGGTGGTTTGGGTTTGCTTTTATGTATAGCTTTATGGTTTGTATTTTTTCTTTGCAAAGAGTAAAACACTGTACACAGTGTTCAAGAATGTTTGCTTTGAAAAAAAAGAATGTTTGCTTTGGTCCTATGGGAATTAGACTCCATTGTACCATTGTCACATAATGAGGTCCCAGTGAAAAATAATAAATTGAAGGATAAGGGCTGCAAAGCCAGTGGATAGGGGCCCCGCACTAACCTAGCTGGTTAAATATACACTAACCTTACTTTCTTACACTAGCCAGTCAGTGTTGTCACATAGAGAGAAGCAGAGCTGGGGGACGGAAGGTTGTCTACTGTCTGAGAACCATAAAACATCTGAAAATTTGGCATTTCCATTCAGTTGGGTGGAGGGCCAGAACCACCAAGGGACTTAAGCAACTTCTGATCCTTCCTGTTAAATAGGAAAAATCAGGTTGGTGGCTAGCAGTGCCACCTGGTGATGAAAATTGGATATAATGGACAAGGGAAGAGAAGAACAGATTCCAAGGTTTGAGCTTGAATGGATGGTGGTGTCGTAAACAGAAAAAAGAAGGTTGAGTTTCTGATCCAGCCTAGAGCTGCCTAGTGCTAAATTGTAGTAGCTGAACTTACTTGTACTCTCTAGTCCCAAAAGATTTTTTGGCAGAGGGCATTGGCTATAACACTGAAGGGGTCATGCCCTACATCTACAGGAAGACTACTATCTATGGAGATGAGTGAGTGATTGAATGAATGAATGAATGAATGAAGCATTTATTAAGAACTTACTGTGTGCAAAGTGCTGGAGATACAAATAGAAAAGTGAGCCAATCCCTACTCTCACGGAATTCATGTTCTAATGGGGGAAAGAACACACATGTGGTTTTAGCCACAAGTCAGTTGGAAAAAAAAAAAGAAAGGTCTCAGAGTTTTTAGGGTGCATTGGCAAAGCAAATGTTAATGGCTCCTTTAAAATGACGTTTCCACTGTCAAAATCCGATCACGTTCTGATGTTAAACCCTTTGACAGTGCAAGGACTTCTGGGACAAGAACTTTCTTTTCTGGGTCTTCAGTAACTGTGGCTGTAGCAGCAGCTGCCGGGCTGCATCTCCCAAGGGGCTGCTTCCCAGGATGGTGTCTGAGAGCCCTGGGCTGGCAGCTCTGCGATTCCTAGGTTTCTAGGGTCCAGTGATGGAGTCATTATTCAGGGGATCTTAAGAACTCCAGCAGAGCAGGCCCCCAAATTCATACTTAGAGAGCGTGGGACCGAGACACCTCTCCTGCCTGCCTGCCACACTTTACCTAGAGTTGAAACTTCTATACTTGATAGATCTGTGCACGGGGTACTTCACTTGCCTGTCTCCTAGCTTTATTTTGACTGCAGAGACGACGCCTCTGAGAATAGAAGCTTCTCCCCCCGCCCCCATCTGAGATGGGGCATTGAGATCAGAACCACTCCTCAGCGTAGCTGAGCTGTAGTAGTGCTGTGCTTCCAAGAAGAGCCAGCTTCCAAGGGAGTCAATGAGGATAGGGGTGGGCTGGGAAGGGGTCTGCAGCCCATTTTTATCTTCCTTTTCCTAAATGCACACGTATTCAACACAAGAACATTCTGTATTTTGGTGATGCCAAGCCACATGTGCTCCAGTGGAGGGGTCTGAAGCTATGGTACAGTTGAGGCAGCACCAGATTGGGAGACAGAGGATTGAAAGATGCTTCTGATACTTGCCCTTTCTGTTACCCAGAGCAAGTCTCCTGCCCCTCTCTGGGCTGTGGGAGTCAGACTAAAGCATTTTCTTGGCACTTGAAACAGGCAAGGAGGTGCCCTAGTGAAAGATCACCAGATTTAGCCTTGGTTTGCATGCCATATGACCTTGAGCTGTCTCTGGGAAAGTATCTGCAAAATGAGGAAGTCAGACTAGAGGGTCTTTAAGGCTCCTTTCAGCTCAAAATCCTGGGATCTTGAGTGGGAAGGGTTCCTGTGAGGCCCCAGACTTCCATGGGATACCCAGAAACCCTGCCCAGGCCACACAGATGTGTTGGCAATGAGTAGCCTGAAAAGTTTCACCACCAGTGAGATGGAAGCAGGTGGAACTCTGGGGAGGCTCAGGTGACACCCCCCACGGGCCCCCCATGGAAGTCTGCAAAGTCTGCACAACTTGTTTCTTTTTCCTTGTACCAACCCTGGCCTGGACTTTCTTTGCTTGTCTGCAAAAGGAAATACATCATTTACACTGAGATGCCTTAGTATGTCAATGCTTTAATGCCCAGACCGCATCTTGGCCAGAGTCCATGGACTTCCTAGCACATTGTGGGCAACCCAGAGCCAATTATTCTTAATAGCAATGAGAATAATAAGAATGCCAGCATCACCACAATTACTTCCCCTTTCCCTCCTTCTTTTCCTTCCTCTCTCTTTCCCTTCCTTCCTTCCTTCCTTCCTTCCTTCCTTCCTTCCTTCCTTCCTTCCTTCCTTCCTTCCTTCCTTCCTTCCTTCCTTCCTTCCTTCCTTCCTTCCTTCCTTCCTTCCTTCCTTCCTTCCAGCAGGGCTTTTGGAAGGAGGTAACATTTGAGTTGAGATTAAATAGGACATCCATAGGTAGAAATAGAAAGAGTCAGGTAGCATTCTAGGGATAGGGAACAGTATGATAAACAAGGGGCAGAGTGGGAAACATTCAATTCTGAACTAGAAAACTAACATACATAGATCCATAGTTCCTGTGGACAATGGATAAAGGGCTAGGAGCCTTCAAATAAAGGGATAAGGCCAGAAGTGTTGCATCATAAAACCAGATCTAAACTTGGAGAAGACTTGGGTTCAAATTTCAGTTCTTATATTTATTGTCTGTATGGCCAATCAATCGACAAGCACTAATTAAGAACTTGGGGCAGGGAGGTAGTGCAGTGGATAGAGCAGTGGTCCTGGAGTCAGGAGGACCTGAGTTCAAATCCAGTCTTAGACATTTGACGCTTACTAGCTGTGTGACCCTGGGCAAGTCACTTAACCCCAATTGCCTTAAACACCCGGGGCCAGATATGTATCTTGCCACTGGACCCAGATGGCTCTGGAGGAGAGAGTGAGATTGGTCCCTCACTTAAATCCGATTCATTGCAAGTCATGACATCACCCTGATGTCATGGTCCTCTTTTTTTTTTTTTCATGGTCCTCTTTGAGAACGAAGGACAAAACAACAATTAAGCACTTATTATGTGCCAGGCACCATGTCCAACATAAAATTGAAACAGGGGTCCTGAGGAGGCCACTTGAACTTTTCTGCGTCTCAATTTCTTCATTTGTAAAACGGGAGAACTGAGTTCCTAAATCTGATGATCTCCCTTTGGGCCCTCTGCAGACTCAAATCCTCAGAGGCTTTGAACAGGTGGATGGGTTTTGTTCCCTAAGAGAATCCCCTGAAGCAATAAACCCTCCAAGGTCTGCTATGGAAATGGCTTAATGGGAAGATGCAGGTGCCTGTTCTATGTCATCCGAAATCAGCTTCCCTCAAATGTGATTAAGGGGAGGTACATGCCATGCCCCCAAATCACAACGTGTCCTGAGGAAATGAGGCAGGTGATATTATCGGGGCAGCTGATTTTGATTACCAGGAGGAAGCAGAAAGGTAGAGAGCAAGCGTTTTTCAGTGTTTCTCTGGAACTGCCCAGAGATGAGGGAACTCTGGTTTTCGATGCCCAATCTTCCTTATTTCGATTCTCAGAATTGAAAGCTGGAGGGACCCTTAGAGATCACTGGGCATCCTTCGCTGCTTGCTTTTTTTAACCAAGGCAGAAACTGAGGCTGAGAGAGGTGAAGAGGTTTTCCTACAACTCACACAAGGAATAAGTGACAGAACAGGATTCAAGACTAGCTTCTGCGATGTCCCGGGTTCAAGTCCCAGTCTGGCTACTTGAAGCTTCAAAGCTCTCTAGGTCTCCATTTCCTCATCTATAAAGTGAGGGGATTGGCTTAGATGACCTTTGAGACACTAAATCTACAATCTTATGACTTTTTACTTCTTTTTCTTTTTGGCTGGGCAATGAGGGTTAAGTGACTTGCTCAGGGTCACTCAGCTAGTAAGTGTCAACTGTCTGAAATCGAATTTGAACTCAGGTCCTCCTGAATCCAGGGCCGGCGCTTTATCCACTGCAGTGCCACCTAGCTGTCCTCCCTTTTTTAAACTGTACCACACTGGTAAGAGGTAGAAATAGCCCTAGATTGTAGATGGCAATTGATTGGGCTAGAACATCTTGGTGGAAGGATGGAAACAGCCCTGAAGATCATTCAACTCCCCTTAGTCCAACCTCATACTAACTAAGCAATTTTCTTCGTTGTAATATGGTTTCCTGAGCAGATCCGCCTAGTAGGGAGATGACATCCATCACAAATAACAAGAGTTGATGTTTCTATGATATGTTAAGTAATTCTTCACATGCATTATTTTATTTCAGCCCTGTGAAGTTGATATGACTGGTATCATTACCCTATCCATTTTCTACAAGAGGAAATGGAACCCAGGGTCAGACAATTAGTAAGTATCAGAGGCAGGATCACCTTTTTTTTCAACATTTGTTTTTATAAGATTTCTTGTTTCAAATTTTTCTCCCTCCCTCCCCTTCCTCCCCCCATCTCCAAGACAGCAAGTAATCTGATATAGGTTATATATGTACAATCACATTAAACATATTTCTGCATTAGTCATGTAATGAGAGAAGAATCAGAGCAAAAAGGAAAAACCTCAAAAAAGAGAAACAACAACAACAACAAAAACAATAGAAACAGTATGGTTCGATCTACATCCAGATTCAACAGTTCTTTCTTTTTTTTCTGGATTTGGAGAGCATTTTCCATCATGAGTCCTTTGGAACTATCTTGGACCATTGTATTGCTGAGAATAATCAAGTCTATTACAGTTGATCAACACACAATGTTGTTTTTTTTGTTTGTTTGTTTGTTTTTAAATTAAAAAAAATTTTTTTTAGTGAGGCAATTGGGGTTAAGTGACTTGCCCAGAGTCACACAGCTAGTAAGTGTTAAGTGTCTGAGGCCGGATTTGAACTCAGGTACTCCTGACTCCAGGGCCTGTGCTCTATCCACTGTGCCACCTAGCTGCCCCTAAATCTTTTCTTTCTTTCTTTCTTTCTTTCTTTCTTTCTTTCTTTCTTTCTTTCTTTCTTTCTTTCTTTCTTTCTTTCTTTCTTTCTTTCTTTCTTTCTTTCCCCAGGGCAATGGGGGTTAAGTGACTTGCCCAGGGTCACACAGCTAGTAAGTGTCAAGTGTCTGAGGTCAAATTTGAACTCAGGTACTCCTGAATCCAGGGCCAGTGCTTTATCCACTGCGACACCTAGCTGCCCCAACACACAATGTTGTTGATACTGTATATACAATGTTCTCCTGGTTCTGCTCATCTCGCTCAGCATTAGTTCATCATGTAAGTCCTTCCAGGTTTCTCTGAAATCCACTTGCACATCATTTCTTACAGCACAATAGTATTCTATTACATTCATATACCACAACTTGTTCAGTCATTCCCCAATTGATGGGCATCCCCTCAATTTCTAATTCCTTGACACCACAAAAAGAGCAGGCATAATATTTTTGTACATGTGGGTTCTTTTCCCTTTTTTATGATCTTTTTGAGAAAAAGTCCTAATAGTGGTATTGCTGGGTCAAAGTGTATGGACACCTTTATCGCCCTTTGGGCATAATTCCAAATTGCTCTCCAGAATAGTTGGATCAGTTCACCCCTCCACCAACTATGCATTAGTGTTCCAATTTTTCCACAGCTTCTCCAACATTTACTATTTTCCTTTTTTGTCATATTAGCCAATCTGATAGGTGTCAGGTGGTACCTCAGAGTTGTTTTAATTTGTATCTCTCTAATCAATAGTGATTTAGAACATTTTTTTTTTCATATGGCAATAGATAGCTTTGATTTCTTCATCAGAAAACTGCCTGTTCATATCCTTTGGCCATTTCTCAATTGGGGAATGACTTGGATTCTTATAAATTTGATTTAGTTATCGATATATTTTAGAAATGATGCCTTTGTCAGAAGTACTGGCTATAAAAATTATTTTGCAGTTTTCTGTCTCCCTTTTAATTTTGGATGCATTGCTTCTGTTTGTACAAAACCTTTTTAATTTAATGTAATCAAAATCATCCATTTTGCATTTCATACTATTCTCTATCTCTTGTTTGCTCATAAACTGTTCTCCTTTCCAAAAATCTGAGAGGTAAACTATTCCTTCCTCTCCTAATTTACCTATGGTATCACATTTTATGTCTAAATCATGTACCCATTTTACCTTATTTTAGTATAAGGTGTAAGATGTTGGTTTATGCCTAGTTTCTGCCATACTCTCTTCCAGTTTTCCCAGCAGTTTTTGTCAAATACTGAGTTCTTATCCCAGAAGCTGGAGTCTTTGAGCTTATCAAACAGTACATTATTAAAGTCATTTACTATTGTATCTCCTGTGCCTAATCTATTCCATTGATCCTCCACTCTATTTCTTAGCCAGTACCAGATAGTTTTGATGACTGCTGCTTTATAGTAAAGCTTCAAATTTGGTACAGCTAGCCCACCTTCCTTTGCATTTTTTTCATTATTTCCCTTGATATTCTTGACCTTTTGTTTTTCCAGATGAATTTTGTTATTATTTTTTCTAGCTCTATAAAATAATTTTTAGGTAGTCTGATTGGTATGGCATTGAATAAGTAAATTAATTTAGGTAGAATTGTCATTTTTCTTATATTAGCTCGGCCTATCCATGAGCAATTGATATTTGTCAAATTATTTAGATCTGATTTGATTTGTGTGAAAAGTGTTTTGTGATTGTGTTCATAGAGTTCCTGGGTTTGTCTTGGTAAGTAGACTCCCAAGTATTTTATATTGTCTACCGTTACTTTAAAAAAAATATTATTTTTTTTTTGGTGGGGCAATGAGGTTTAAGTGACTTGTCTAAGGTCACACAGCTAGGAAGTGTCAAGTGTCTGAGGCTGGATTTGAACTCAGGATCTCCTGAATCCTGGGCTGGTGCTTTATCCACTGTGCCATGTAATTGCCCCAGGACTCAGAGTTTTGTATTTTTACTTTAAATGGAATTTCTCTTTCTATCTCTTGCTGCTGGACTTTGTTGGTCATGTATAGAAATGCTGATGATTTATGTGGATTTATTTTATATCCTGCTACCTTGCTAAAGTTGTTAATTTTTTCAAGTAATTTTTGAGTTGATTCTCTAGGATTCTCTAAGTATACCATCATATCATCTGCAAAGAGTGATAATTTTGTTTCCTCCTTGCCTATTCTAATTCCTTTTTCTTCTCTGATTGCTAAAGCTAACATTTCTAGTACAATATTAAATAATAGAGGTGATAATGGACATCCCTGTTTCACACCTGATCTTATTGGGAAGGCCTCTAACTTATCTCCATTACATATAATGCTTGCTGATGGTTTTAGGTAGATACTGCTTATTATTTTATGGAAAGTACCACCTATTCCTAAACTCTCTAGTGTTTTTATTAGAAATGGGTGCTGTATTTTGTCAAAAGCTTTCTCTGCATCTATTGAGATAATCTGATGATTTTGGTTAGTTTTCTTATTGATATGGTTGATTATGTTAATAGTTTTCCTAATGTTGAACCAGCCCTGCATTCCTGGTATAAATCCCACCTGGTCATAGTGTATTATCCTGGTGATCACTTGCTGTAATCTCCTTGCTCAGAGGCAGGATCTAAATGCAAGTCTTCCTGATTCCCAGTGAAGTACTTTTCCATGGGAGATCACATTGCTTCTCTTTGGCCAGCCCTTGTTCTTGGGCCAGATATCACCACCACTATCCCTTTCTGGTTTATCAACCCAGTCTCTGGTGAGCTTAGCTAATGGGCAGGGAGTAGGGTAGAAAAGGGAACAAGCATTTACAAAGTGCCAACTATGTGACAGACACTGTGATAAGCATTTTAAAAATTAATAGCATTTTATTTTTTCCAATTACATGCAGAGATAATTTTTAACATTCATTTTATTTAAAGTTCTGAGTTCCAAATGTTATCCCTCCTTCCCTCCCTCCCATCCCCCTTCCCTGAGGCAGTAAACAATAAGATATAGGTTATACATGGACAATTATCAGCATTCATTTTTTTTTGTTTTTTTGTTTTGTTTTTGCAGGGCTATAGGGGTTAAGTGACTTGCCCAGGGTCACACAGCTAGTAAGTGTCAAGTGTCTGAGGTCGGATTTCAACTCAGGTACTCCTGAATCCAGGGGCCGGTGCTTTTATCCACTTCCCCACCTAGCTGCCCCTAGCATTCATTTTTTGAAAGATTTCGAATTCCAAATTTTTCTCCCTCTCTCCCTCTCTTCCCCCCTGCACAAGATGGTAAGTAATCTGATATAGATTATATATGTGCAATCATGTAAAACATCTTTTCACACTAGTCATGTTGTGAAAGAAGAAACAGAACAAAAGGGGAAAAACCCTCCCAAAGTGAAAATAATATGCTTCAATCTGCATTCAGGCTCCATTGGTTCTTTTTTTTTTTTGCAGGGCAATGGGGGTTAAGTGACTTGCCCAGGGTCACACAGCTAGTAAGTGTCAAGTGTCTGAGGCTGGATTTGAACTCAGGTACTCCTGAATCCAAGGCCAGTGCTTTATCCACTGCGCCACCTAGCTGCCCCCTCCACGGGTTCTTTCTCTGAATGTGGATAACATTTTCCATTGTGGGTCTTTTGGAATTGTCTTGGATCACTGAATCAATACTATGTTGCTGTTACTGTGTACAATGTTCTCCTGGTTCTTCTCACTTCACTCAGCATCAGTTCATGTAAATCTTTCCAAGTTTTTCTGAAATCCATCTGCTTACAATTTCTTATATGTGCTAAGCATTTTATCACCATCATCTCATTTGATCTTCACAATAACCCTGGGAGGTCCCAGTTATTTCCTGTGATGTTATGTTAGGTCCTGGTTATGATCCTGACTTTGCAGTCGAGGAAACAGAGGCAGATTGTGATTCATCCAGGGTTACACAGCTAGGAAGTGTCTGAGGTTGTATTTGAACTCAGATCTTCCTAACTCCAGGCCCAGAGCTAGTATGAACTGATCAAAATGGAGTTTATCAATCTGCAAAGATGAGGACCAGGACCTTGACCAGAGTAAGACTAGCAAGATTTAGGTCACTCCTTTTGCAGTTCTACTGCCCAAGAGACTCATCTCTTTTTAAATTGGCCTCAAGGGGCAGCTAGGTGGTGCAGTGGATAGAGCACTGGCCGTGGATTCAGGAGGACCTGAATTCAAATCCATTCTCAGACACTTGACACTTACTAGCTGTGCGACCCTGGGTAAGTCACTTAACCCTCATTGCCCCACAGAACCAAAAAAAAAAAAATTGTCCTCAAAGCTGTTATTAAGCCTCTTCCCACAGAACTGTATTTCACTCCTATGTGTTTTGAGAATCCCATGGACTTAGTAGGATCTTAAATTTTGGCAGTAGTTTGCCTAGGCTGATTGCAGCTGACAGCTCACACTCACACAGCTGGTATCAGGGCCAATATTTGAACCCATATCTTTTTTTTTTTTTTTTTTTTTGGTGAGGCAATTAGGGTTAAGTGACTTGCCCAGGGTCACACAGCTAGTAAGTGTCAAGTGTCTGAGGCCAGATTTGAACTCAGGTCCTCCTGAATCCAGGGCTGGTGCTTTATCCACTGTGCCACCTAGCTGCCCCGAACCCATATCTTTTTACTCCGCAGTGGAGAGAGCACTGAGCCCAGACTTGGGAAACCCTGAGTTCAAATCTGGCCCCAGACACTCACTAGCTGTGTGACCTGGGCAAGTCATCCTGTCTGCCTCAGTTTTCTCATCTGTCAAATGAGCTGGAGGAGAAAATGGCAAACCACTCTAGTATCTCTGCCAAGAAAACCCCAAATGGGGTCATGAAGAGTCAGACAGGACTGAAACGAATGAACAACAACACCTCCTTACTCCAGGAGTATGCTGGAATCTGCTCCGGCTAGGTTCTAAGAACTCATTCTTAAATTTTCCACGTGAGCATTTTTCTACACTAGAAATCAGCAAATGCTACAAATAAGGGCTTTCTCGACTGCCTCTAGACTCAAGGAAGTGTCGATAATGCAGATTAAATGTAAAAATGTTTCCTGATGTACATTTTGGAGAGCTGATTGTTAAACATCTAGCAATATAGCACTGCCCTATTCTAACTGGGAAGCTATTCTCATTCTATCATACTGCCTTGTGGTCAATTTGGATTGTAAACTCCATGAGGACAATCTCCTATTTAACTTTGCTTTTCTCTCTGCATACAATGAGGGATGGATTGAACGGTGCTGCACCCCCCCAGTAGCAAGTCCTTTTCCTAGTCTCACCTCGTGTCCTTGAATGCCCCATAGTACTTTTATTTTAGGAGTCTCTCAGACCTCACAAACTTATAAATCATATTTCTTTATTGCTTTACATTTTGCAAAACACTTTCCTTCCAACAATCCTGGGAGGGAATTGGCTCAAGTAGCATTGTGTTCATTTTATGGATGACGGAAGTGAGGCTCAGAGATTAAGGGGAATAAAAGGGGAAAGGACTGAGCACTCAGATCATACCTGCTAAGATCCTGGCACTGTGCTTCCTGCCCTTTGCAAGAATTATCTCATTCCATTCTTGAAACAACCCTGTAAAGTCGGTGGGATTTTTTTTGGGGGGGGGCAGGGCAATGAGGGTTAAGTGACTTGCCCAAAGTCACACAGCTAGTAAGTATCAAGTGTCTGAAGCTGGATTTGAACTCAGGTCCTTCTGAATCCAGGGCCAGTGCTTTATCCATGGCGCCACCTAGCTGCCCCCAGGTGGGATTTTTTAATCACTATTTTCCAGCACCTCTAGCTTCCTTGATTAATTCATACCATAGATTTTTGAGGAGTCGGATTTTGCAATTTACATCCCTGATCATTTAAAGAGGCCGAGCACACATCTGGAAAATCTTGTTTAAATTTCTTTAAATCGGAAAGCTATATGACCTGGAAAGGCAGTGTGGTAGAATGCCAAGAATACCAGGTTTTGGGGCAGCTAGATGGTGCAGTGGTTAAAGCACCCGCCCTGGATTCAGGAGTACCTGAGTTCAAATTTGGCCTCAGACAGTTGACACTTACTAGCTGTGTGACCCTGGGCAAGTCACTTAACCCCCATTGCCTGCAAAACAAAAACCAAAAAAACCAAAACCAAAACAAAACAAAAAAAAAAGAATACCAGGTTTGGAGTGAGAGGTTGTTGTTGACAACCATCCATGGGGCTTTCTTGGCAGATACTGGAGTGGTTTGCCATTTCCTTCTCTAGTGTGTCCCCATTTAACAGATGAGGCAAATAGGAGTTAAATGACTTGCCCAGGGTCACACAGATCATAAGGGTCTGAAGTCAGATTTGGACTCAGGTCTTTTTGACTCCAGGCCTCGTGCTCTATTCTCTGAAGTCCTGCCGTGCTGCCCCTTGGAGTTGGAAGACTTGAGTTCAAATCCTAGTTCTGTCACCCTTTGTTTGACCTTGGGCAAGTCATATAAACTCTATGGGCCTCAGTTTCCCTATGTGTGAGTTGAGGGGGAAGGTCCCCTGGAGCTCCAAGTCTATAATCCTATGATCTTCAGTAAGTTCTTTCCTCTTTCTTGAATTCATTTTTCTCACCCATAAGTGATGTGCTAGAACAAGCATTAGATTTGAAGTCAGAGGACACCTAACTCTGCCACCCAGATGATATATTAGGCAAGCCACCTCCCCTTTCAGGGCCTCCACTTCCTCACCCTCAATGGGAGGGTTGGATTTGATGACCCCTAGGGTCCCATCACTTATGATCCAATGGCTCTGTGGCCCTAAGTCAGGTACTTGGAGGGAGTCTTAGAGGTACAGGAGGCTCCAGAACCAGGCTTCTCCATTCAATTCTGGGCATCACCAGGAGATAACACTGCCAAGTTAGAGGGTTTCTGGAGGAAGGCAATAATATATTAAGCTAAGGCCAGTGGAAGGAATCAGAGACCATTCCAAGGTGGCAGTGGGTGGGTGGGAATCCTGATAGCTCTTCTCAAATATTCACAGGGCTGTATTTGAAAAAAGGAATAGGCTTCTCTTGTTTGGTCCCACATGGCAGAACTAGGAAGTTGTTGCATATTGCAGAGGCAGATTTCAGCGTGATTATTGTTGTTGGTCCTTTGTTATCAAAGAGGACCATGACAGATGTCATGACTTGCAGTGAATTGGATTTAAGTGAGGGAGGGCTGTGCAAGGTCACCAGCCTCACTTTCTCCTCCAGAGCCCTCTGGGTCCAGTGGAGAGATATATATCAGGATGACTGGAGATGGCCCTGGATGTTTAAGGCAATTGGGGTTAAGTGACTTGCCCAGGGTCATATGACTCATTCATGTCTGAGGTTAAATTTGAACTCAGGTCCTCATGTCTCCAGGGCCAGTGCTCTATCCATGGCAGTGCCAACTAGCTACCCCTCAACATGAGGGGTAGAAGGGGGAGAAGAGGAAGGCACCCGTGGTATTAGTAGAAGGAATTTCCTTTCTCATTCCAATAAAATCAGAGGTCTTATCAAAAAGAACTGCTCAAATGTGGAAGGGGGCTTCAGTTTGCAAGCATTTGTTTCTTTTCAGGTTAAGCAAGTTAGCTTGGTTGTACCCAAGGTCATGGCCAAGCACTTCCATAGCTTCTTGGAAGATAGGAACCTTCTGTAGAAGGATACTGTGTGGGAGACATTGTGAACTGGCTCTTGCCAGTCTTTGGGGGGTACCCCGGACTAATTTTGCACACTTCTCAGCTTAGTGTCGGTTCATCTGGTTTTTTGGGGAGTGGGGCAGGGCAATGAAGGTTAAGTGACTTGCCCAGGGTCACACAGCTAGTAAGTGTCTGAGGCCGAATTTGAACTCAGGTCCTCCTGAATCCAGGACTGGTGCTTTATCCACTATGCCACCTAACTGCCCCCAGTTTATTTGGTTTTGATCCCAGAGAGTCAAGCACCACAATCTATCAAGTCCCTACAGCTTTTCTTCATGCTGACCAGCTGACCTTTAACAGGTAGGCTTGTGGGTAATTTGATGGGGTTGCCCTTCTCAAGGGAGGAAAATGGTGGTGTCTTTAGGGAAGTCCTGCATGAAACGTGTCGCCTCTCCAGTCCCTTCTCTTGCCCTTGCAGAGTCCTCTGGAGTCAATTTAGGGGTCAGATAGACCGTTCTTGAGGTTTCCTTCAGTCCATCTCTTATGAACACTCCAGAAAGAAGGAAGCCCATATCTTCCACTTACTATGGGAAGCCCTACCTGAATTATCTGGCCAGCCTTACCCACTCCTGGCCCTTTGGAAGATCATGCAGGTTATGGAATAGACATGACTTCTGAGCCCTAAATTGACTTTCATCTCACCTAGAGAATGCCTCTTATTGTCTCACCAGTACGATGTTCCATCCACCCAACATGTGAATGATGCCCATCCCCTGCTTAGCTCAGCCCAATTGGGAAGTGGTCAGGATCCCCTTACTGGTTGTTTGTGCTCTATGTCCTCCACAGAGCATAGATTATTTGTTTTGTTTTGTTTTTTTGTTTTGTTGGCAGGGCAATGAGGGTTAAGTGACTTGCCCAGGGTCACACAGCTAGTAAGTGTCAAGTGTCTGAGGTGGGATTTGAACTCAGATCCTCCTGAATCCAGGGTCAGTGCTTAATCCACTGCACCACCTAGCTACCCCAGGGCACATATTATTTGGATACCAGGGTGTTTCACTTTGTCGGGGAAAATGAGGTGATGGTTGCCTACTATGAGATGTTCCCATGGTTCAGCAAAGCAAGTTACCTTTGGACCCAAACAAGGTATCTTAGCACAGTGGATATGCATGGAGACAGATGTGCAGATTGGACTACACAAGAGAGCTCTCTAGCACAGCAACTTCCAAATGCATTTGCCCTTTGGCATCTAGGTAATCCTTGCTCCCCTTTCTCAAGTCATTAGGGGTTCATGAAAGCCCAGCAGCATCCGTGGGATGCTGGGATGGCAGCGATGGTCTGACCATTCCTAATTTAGAGAGAGAAGGGATGCTTATGAGGCCAAGTAACTCACACAGGGCCAAGGAGCTAGAAAGAGGCAGGATTCAAACCTGGTTCTCCAGGGGCAGTATGGGACACTGGAAAAGAGCATAGGATCTGGGAGTTTGAGGATTCAAATCTCCCCTCCATTGCTATCCATGTGATCTTGGGTCACCCAGTTAATCTTTCTTTTCTTTTTTTTAGTGAGGCAATTGGGGTTAAGTGACTTGCCCAGGGTCACACAGCTAGTAAGTGTTAAGTGTCTGAGGCCGGATTTGAACTCAGGTCTTCCTGACTCCAGGGCTGGTGCTCTATCCACTTCGCCACCTAGCTGCCCCACCCAGTTAATCTTTCTAAGCCTCAGTTTCTTTGTTGCTAAAATGAGGGTGTTAGATGGATGATGTTCAAAGGTTCTTTCCAGCTTGAAATCTATGGGCTGATAACTATAAGCCCAGCACCGTCTACACTACACCATCCTGTCTCTGAATAGGCTATTTCATTTGATTGTTATCACCCTTGAGGGAGCTAGCATAAGCATCATTGTCCCTATTTTATAGAAGGGAAACCAAGAGGGAACAACTTCCATAATCGCCCAACTGACAAGTGTCAGAACTGGGATTAAAACCCAAGCTTTCTGAATCACAGGATTTAGAAGTGTCAAGTCCAAACCCTTAACTTTACAGAGGAGGGGGAAAGGACTTGCCCAAGGTCACACGGACGACGTGGACCAAGGCCCTTGGAGCTGATGTCAGGCTGCTCCTCCACTTAATGTTAAGGCGTCAGCTGGCCCACTTGTCGGAATTGTCTGACCTCTGCAGTCTCTGGATCTAGAACTCTGGATACATGACAATTTCTCTTCATCTTCCCCCCACCCCTCCACATTCTTTGGAAAATCCCCTTAGATTTCCATTCTTCCAAGCTGCCTCCCCCAGCCACTGCGATGCCAACATTTCCTGATGTCCTTGGGAGAATTTGCAGGGTCTCTCCTGCAAACTTAGAGGATGTGCAGGACAGGGCCCCAGCCCCAGGCAGGGAATCTAGAGCAAGAGGGGGAGGTGAAGAGCAGAGACAGGATGAGTAAATGTGAGTGTGGCAAGGCCTGAGCTGCCAAATCTCTCTTCTCCTTCCAATCTGCACTCCCAGCCTTGGCTTCACATCATTCTCCAGGACATCCACGCAGCCTATGTCCCCAGGATACCCCATTGTCACAGAGGCGCTGGGACTAGGGACCGAATGGCTGGAGCAGCCGTTCTGGGTAATCGATCAATCAATCGATTGATCGAAGAGCATTTTTTAATCACTGACTCTCTGCCAGGCCTTTGCTAGGCCCTAGGGATGCAAGGACAAAGAAAGAAACCATCCCTGTCCTGAAGGAGCCCATATTGTGATGGGGGAGATGACAAGGACACATATAAATATACATAGAGCGTAACCGTAAGGAGAATAAATACAAATGAATACCAAGTAGGTGAATGCAAGGGAGTTGGGGAGGCGAGGGTATTGACAAGGACATTTCGGGAATCTACAAGCACCAGCCACCATCCCTGGTGTCACTAGAAAGGAATGTTAGTTTAAAAATGGTTTAGGGGAGGGGCAGCTAGGTGGCGAAGTGGATAAAGCACCAGCCCTGGAGTCAGGAGGACCTGAGTTCAAATCCGGTCTCAGACACTTAACACTTACTAGCTGTGTGACCCTGGGCAAGTCACTTAACCCCAATTGCCTCACTTAAAAAAACAAAAACAAAAACAAAAATGGTTTAGGGGAAAGAGCGCTAGCTTTGGAGTCAGCCTGGGTTTGAATCTCAGTTCTGTTCCATACTAAGCTCTGGGACCTGGGGATAAACTTGAGGGAAACCTCAGTTTCCCCTACTCTGTAACATGAGGAGGTTTGAGTAGATGCTTTCTAAGGTCTTTGTTACCCCCCCCCCCCACACACACACAAGTTTCCTCCCAACTCTAACCCTATGGATAGATGACAGGTAGAGAGATGAAAGACGGATAAAGATAGATGTATGATGGGTGATAGATATAGATAGATGGATAGACGAAAGCTAGATATAGATGGATGGACGTTAGGGGATATAAATAGGGGGATAATATAGATAGGTGGGTGATAGATATTGAGACAGACAGAGGGATGATATTGATAAAGATAGATACATATGCACATACATAATATGTAGATTAGATGATCTCTAAGAGTTCTCCAGTTTCTGAATCCTCTGTCATTTATATGTTGCCTGAGATTTTCAAGGTGCTTTCCCCCAACAACCATATGTGGAAGGTGAATCGCATGGACCCCTTTTACAGGTGAGGTAATTGAAACTGAGAGAAGAAAGTAACTTATTCAGTGTCATACAGTGAGAATCACATCTGGGTCACAAACCCAGGTCCTCTGACTCCAAATATTTGGTTTCCCAGCTTCCATTAGACTCACCAGATCAGACTTGGCCTTTGGTTCCGAGCAAATCCTGGAGGAGGAAATGCCAAGCCACGAGCAGGAACAGGCCCTGGGGGTTGTATGGAACCACAAGCCAAAGCGGTGTTGTGGTGAATGTTGGACTCAAATAAGGGTTCAAGACCTGTTTAACAACTGACTAGCTGTGTGACCTTGGATAAGTCATTTCACCTAAAATCTTGGATTCAATTTCTTCCCTTGTAAAATAAGAGGTTAGACTAGATGATCTCTAAGTTCCTTTCCCACTCTAAGGCCTAGGATTCTATGACCCAGTGGAATGTAAACTTATAGCTGTAGGGGCTATATAGCTAGTTCCTGATTAGAGCAAAGGACAAGTCCCCTGAAGTAGTCTCACATTTGACTGTGCTAACTGAAGTTGTAATTATATGAAACCTGGAAATTGGCTCCAGTCCAATAGAAATAGGTAGTGGGAATTTGAATAATGCAACCATGTCAGTGGATTCGTTATTTGTACTGAGGCCTAAATGAATTTGGTTTCTGTTACTCTATTGCCAGTACCTTGAAGTGGCTTGTTGGAGAGGTAGCATAGCACGATGGAAAAAGAATTGGCTCTGGAATCAAAGGATCTGGTTTTTTGTTTTGTTTTGGTTTTTTTGAATCAAAGGATCTAGGTTCGAATCCTACCTATGTCACTACTAGCAGAGTGTTGGGATGTCACTGATGTTTTCTGGGTTTCTCTCCTCATATGTAAACTTAGAAGGCTGATATGAGGTCTCTTTTAACCTCAAATCTGCCTGCGATCTTATGTTTGTGGCTCAAATTCCAGCTTTGTCTCTTGTTCCCCTATGGAACTCTGGGTAAGTCACACCCTGAGCTTATTTCTTCTTCTGTCAAAGGAAAGCATTGGCTTGGATGATCTCAAAGCCTATGCTGGTAATAAAGTCAGGACTTAAAGGAAGGTCACACATCATCTGGGACTGAGTCCTGACTCTCAGTTACTACTTGTAGGGATATGCTGAAAGTCATTGGAGTTCCCTGGGCCTCAGTTTCCTCATTTGCACAGTGCCTCCTCTGAGCTTCTTCCTCTATCTGCAAAGTGAGGCTTTTGGCCTACATGGTCTCTTCTAGCTGTAGCCCCTGGATCTTCAGATCTGGGTTTCAAGTTCTGACACTGTCACTAGCTTTGTGGTCTTGACCAAATTTGCTCCCTCTTTTGAGCCTCAGTTTCCCCATCTGTGAAATGGGAGTGGTGGAGGTGGTGCTGGATCAGATGCCCTCCAAAATTTGGTCCCTCTCAACTCTAGAACTATCATCCCCTGAGCTGAATTGAATCCTAAGCCCTTTCTCTTCTCTGGGCCTCAGTTTCTCCATCTGGGAAATGGGAGTGGTGGGGGTGGTGTTGGATCAGATGCCCTCCAATGTCCCTTCCCCTCTTTGGGCCTCAGTTTCCCCTTCTGTCAACTGAGCGGGTGGGGGTGGGGGCAGTGGGACCCTTCTTCCAGCCGTGGCGGTCTCCCCCAAGACTCGCTATAAAGGTCGGGGTCGGGGTGGAGGTGGGGCGACGGCCGCGCTCCGTCAGGTCCCGGGCACGAGCACGAACCGCTAACGGGCATCTCTGCCTCTGCCCCCTCCCCCTGCAGCCCCCCGGGGCCGCGCAGGCGTAGAGCGGAACCGCTCCTCGGCGCCCCCCTCCCCGACCCCCCACGTGCTGCCCCCGCCCCCGGCGGAGCGCGCAGGCGCGCTTTCGCCGGCCGTTTGGCCGGGCCCCAAGGCCGCGTCCCCTCAGTCCGAGCTCGGGGTGCCGGCGTGCGGACGCGCCGCGCTCGCTTCTCCCTCCCGGCGCCCGGCCGGCCGGCCGCCCGCCCGCTCTCCGAGTCTCTGACCCCTGTGCTCGTCTTCTCTCTCTCCCGAGCGGCTGCGGCGGCGGCGGCGGCGCGAGCCGCGGGTCACGTGATGAGCATCCTGCTGCCCAACATGGCGGAGTTCGACACCATCTCCGAGCTGGAGGAGGAGGACGACGACGACGCGGCCGCCGTGTCCTCGGGCCTCGACGACGACTTCGACGACGACTTCGACGACGATGACGACGAGGGGAACGAGGACGGCGACGATCTGGAGCTGCAGCAGCCGCTGCCGCCGCCGGCCCGGGGGGTGAGCGAGGAGCACCTGCGGCGGCTGGCGCCGGACCCGGTGACGGTGCGCGGCACGGGCCACATCACGGTGTAAGCCGGGGGAGGGGGGGCGGGGGGAGCGGGGGCGCTGACGGGACGGGGTGCTGCAGTCCCTGAAAGGGGAGGGGGGCGGGGCCGAGAGGACCGAGGAGGGATGGGGGCGGGGGAAGTGGGCCAAGGGGGTCTAGAACAAGAGGCTACTTCGGAAAGGGAGCTAAGTTGGGGGAAGCCCCCTTCCATGGAGAGGGGAGCTGACGGGATGCGGGAGGGGACTGCAATCCCTGAAACAGGACCAAGGGGAGGATGACTGATGCTGAGGTCTGGGATGGGGGGGGCGGTCCAGAAGAAGGGGCTACTTCCCCTGGAAGAGAATCAAGGTGGTGGCTGGGGGGAGGAGGGAGTGAAGCTAAGAGGACCGAGGGTGTGATTAAGTACAACAAGGGGGTCTAAAAGATTCTCTTCCCCTGAAAGAGAATCAGGTTGGGCTGGGAAAGGGGGTTGAGAGGACTCTGGAGTGTCAAGGTGAAGGGGCCGAAAAGACGGGTCAGTCAAGTTGACCGGACATTTAAAAGAGGATTAAGGGAATCCAAAAGAAGGGTCTTCTCCTTCTGAAAGGGAGCCAAGTTGGGGGGGGGTGGAGCTGATAGAACTGATGGTTAGAAAAAGGGACCCCTTCCTTTGAAAGGGAACCCTATGGGGGTACTGAGAACTGAGGAATCAAGGTGTGTGTGTGTGTGGGGGGGTTACAAAGATTGGAGAGTCTAAAAAGGAAAAATCTTGTTTCCTTTGGAAGGGAGCCAAGTTTGGAGGGGCAGAGCCAGGAGAACTGAGGGGAAGCAATTGGAAGGGGGCAGAAAAGACTGAGGGGAGTCAAGTTGAGGGTATTAAGAGGACCAAGGGGGCCTAGAAGGGGGGCTGATTCCTCTGAAAGAGCCAAGTTGGGCATAAGAGCTGAGAGAACTGAACTGAAGGGGGGCAACTGAAACAAGGGACTGCTTTCTGGGTAAGGAAGCCAAGGGAGGGGGTAGAGCTGAGAGCAATCAAGGGAGCCAAAGTGGGTGGGGGGGTGCCTCATGAGGGAATTGATGGGACTCAAGTGAGGGGGGGGGGACGACGACTAAAAAGAAAGGAGCCAATTCCCCTGAAAGGGAGCCAAGGTGGAGGGGGTAGAGCCGAGAAGTCAGGGGAGCCAAGGTGGGGAAAGGATGAGGGAACTGAGGAGACTCAAGTTAGGGAGAGCTAAGGATTGAGGGAGTCTTAAGAAAAGGGGGTACTTCCTCGGAAGGAGAGCCAGCTTGCAGAGGCAGAGCTCATAGTTGAGGGGGAGCCAAGTTGAAAAGGCTTGGGGTTTCTAAAAAAGGGGGGCTCTTTCCTTTGAAGGGGAACCAAGTTGAGGGGATGGAGCTCAGAGAAGTGTAGGGGGCTAAGTATCTTGGGGAGATACTCTTGGAGAACTGAAGAGAATCAAATTGTAAAGAGGTCTAAGGAATGAGGGTGGGGGTCAAAGAGAGGAGCTGCTTCCTTTGAAAGGAAAGGAACTTTGGGGAGGGGAGTCCAGTTTGGGAGTGTTGAGAGAATTGTGGGGAACCAAGTTAGGGGAGATTAAGGGAAATGAGGGGTTCTCAAAAGGGTCATCTTCCTCTGAGAGGGAGCTGAACTAAGGGAGGAGGGAATGTCTCAAAAAAGGGGCTGCTTCCCCTGAAAAGGAGCCAGGGTGGGGGTAGGGCCGAGGGAATAGGGGATTGGGGGACTCAAGTGGAAGGGGGAACTGAGGGAGTCTAAAAAAGGGAGCCAAGTTACAAGGGTGGAGTTCAGAGAACTGTGGGGAGGGGAGCGCTGAGAGAACTGGGGGGGGCTGCTCCTTTGAAAGGGAGCCAGGCTAGAGGGCTGGGGCTGAGCCAATTGAGGGGAGCCAGGAAGCGGGGAGGGGGGCTCAAAACACAACAGTCCCTGAAAGAGGACCAAGTTAGGGGAGGGAAGCTGACAGCTCAGGGGAGCCAAGGGAAGGCGGGAGCCTGAAGTGGGCCTGAGAAAACCAAGGGAAGCCCCCTTCAGCAGGGTTAGACTAGCTGGCAGTGGCCCCTGGGAGGAGAGATAGGGCTTGTCCATCTAAGCAGAAAGAATTGAGGGGAGCCAGGTGGTAAGAGATTGCAGCTGTGAAAAGGGGCCCAGTTTGTTGAGGGAGGGGGGCTGTGCTGAGGGAGCCAAGCAGGCTGGGAGGACCCTGGGGGAGGGGAACAGCTAAAGGGGGGCTGGCCTGGAGGCTGGGAAACTAGGGGAAGAGGCGTCACAAAGAGTATAGATGAGGCAAAGTGATGCTTGGACCCAGGTCCTCTGATTCTCAGAGTCAGTGCTTTGCCCTCTGAAGCAGCCACACTGCCCCTTCAGGGTTGTTGCCCATTTCATGTGAGGCAGGATGCACCTGGGGGCCCTTCCCTGCTGGGATTGCTTACACGAACCCTTCTCAAACTCTGCACCAGAGAATTTTTGGTCTAATTTCCGAGGAAAGTGACCATCTCCCGGCCTGGGCCTTTTGGCTGTGTGCCGCCCCTTGCCATTAGAGACCAGGTTCCTGTTCTCTGATCGCTAGCTTCAGCTTAGGAGGGATCGAGCCCGAGAGCACAGGAGTGGAGGTAAATGAGGAAATTGCCCCTTGGGGAGCAAGGGTAGCTGATCCCCACTTAGACAGACTGGTTTCTTTTGCTGCAAAACTGCGAGTCATGCCCACACAACCAAATAGCCACCCAGCCAGAGTTTGGAAAAAAAGAGGCTCGGCACAGCGGCTGCAGAGGGGCTTTTTGAAGGGTCCCGAGAGCTTTGAAAGGCTCCGTGTTCTCTGTTATTTGTCTGCACTGTAAGCACTTGGAAACTGTACATACCGGATCATGTTTTCAGTGTGTTTTCATTATCTTTTGCTACATTTTCAGGAACAGACCAACCTTTTTTTCTGTCAAGTTATCATGTGTCTCCTTTCTGCGATCCCCTCAGAGCTGGGGACTCTTCAGTGAGTTCAGATTCGGACCCTTCCCCACTAGCAGCTTTTTATGGTCCAGGGCTTATTGTTGGGCTTGACCTGGACTTTGTTCTCTTTCAATGAAAGATAGGAGAACAAAGCTTGTGGAATTGGGTGGGGATAGGAGAGAGAGAGAGAGCAGATTGTTTTATTCTGGGGACAACTTTTTGATGGAGCAACTTGAATTCCAAATTGGGAAGGGCAGGAATTTCGCATAGGAGCGAGCCATGGGAAGCCAGCACATGCAGAGTGAGCTTGTTGTACCATATTATTGTCATTCCTTTTTACCACCAGTGAGAGAGCTCACTCCACAAACGAATTATAATTCAATCTCCTTTCGAATCTACCAATTACCTTCATGCAGACTCATGGGGCTGAGAGAACCCTAGGATCTTAGATTTAGAGCTGGGAGAGCCATAGAAGAAGTCATCAAGTTCAGCCATTTTACAGATGAAGGAACTGAGGCACAGGGGGGACATTAAATGACCTGCCCACAATCCTGGAAGTAGTAAGTGGGACAGTGAGCATTGACAGCTAGCTTTCCACTCTGCCCCACTCACATTGGCAAAGGCCGCTCTGCTTCCCAGCACTTCTTCCTTCGGGAAGTTCAGACAATGGACAAGGAGCCAAGGAGGCAGAGTTCGTTTCCTGGACCTTGTCTTGGTTCCGCACATGGATCAACAGCATCAAAGGGGAATGGAAATCATTGGTTTTTGCTGGGAATCGTCTTCAATGCCGGGTGCGAAGTTCCTTCAGGCTTGGTGATCCTGTGATACTACAGGGGGGCTGGGGTGGTGATGAGATGCATTACAGGATGGAAGCCAAGGGCTGAAACCCAGGAGCCTGATGTTGGTCAGGTTGCTGGGCAGTTTGGGAAGTTATTTAGCATCCTTGTGTATCATGTCTCAGCTGTGCCGGATCTTGGATTGAAAATTGTGATCAGCACATTAAATGACTAGAATCAAGTTTCACTAGTTGTAAGGAATGGGATAACCTTACCACAAGCCTTCCTCACACCAAGAGGCTTAGGAAATATTTAATCTTGTGTTGATGTCTTCAAAATAAACTCTCTGTGTGTGTGTGTGTGTGTGTGTGTGTGTGTGTATGTACGTGTGTGTGTGTGTGTGTGTGTGTGTGTGTGTGTGCAGGCTATCCAAACAGGTTTCTTTTTTAATCCCAAGATTTGTGTCTTTTCCATTGTCTGTCCTTTTTTTTTATGCTGAAAAGGACTTTGTTTCTTTTCACAGTTTTAAGTTTGACTTAAAATCCCCAAGTAGGACCTTTTTTAGAAAGCTGTGTTGACACGGTAAGAAAAGTTACCTTTTTGAAAATTTGATGACAAGTAAGGTGCTCCAGAGATAAGGGTTGTTACTCAGCCCCTAAACGTAATCTCTCCTTTCTCTGCCCCCAGACCTTGAACAGTACTTTGTTTGCACCTCAGTTATGTTCTTAGAATATTCTGTTTTGTGTAATCTCACCCTCCTATAGTATACGCTCTAAGGATAATAATATATCATTTATTGTAGCCCCCTCAGCACCTAGCACAGTGCTGTGCATATAGGAAGTGGAGAACATAGACTCAGAGACTTGAGTTAAAAAATGAGAAGCTGCAGAGAACCTTTGTGACCTTGGGCAAGTTCTTTCTGTTCCCTGGGCCTCATGGTAGCCTGTGAAGTGAGGGAGGTGGGTGAGGTCTCTTCTTGCCTTCTGCAGGGGGAGGCTCAGAGAACTGCTCCAGTGCCAGCTCTTAACTCCCCAAGACTTCCCTCCCCTGGCATGTGAGGAACGGGTCGGTCGGCCTAATGATCTGCAAGGCCTCTTTGTGCTCCGGAGCCCCAAGATCCAGTTTGGTTCTCCTCCTTTTTAGAAAGATGTGATAGACAAGCCAGCTGTCGGGTAAGAATAAAGACAGAAACATTTAGCAGCACGATTGTCTCCAAATTAAGAAGCCAGTGAGCAGATGAGATTCTCTCCGTTCCGAGCGGGATGTTTTCAGAGCGGAGGAACAGCAAAGGCTGCCAAAGATGAGATGCTTTGGGCTTTTACTGGCAGTAGAACTTGTTTGGGGCTCTTTCCATAGAGTAGTCACACCAGAAACATTTCATTGACTTTAAGCTTGCTGCAGTTTCTGATACCGTAAAGCTGAATTTGGATTCTGCCAATTGGGATCATTCACATAAAGGTTGTTATTGTTGCTAATAACAACTTCTTACAGCATGTTGAGGTCTGGAAAAGTCTTGTAAAAGATGGGGACTGGCCACGTGAGCTGTGTGGTATATGGGGAATCCCACATCTCAGTTGAAGAGGCCACTAGAAGCCCTGGGCTCTGACCTGCCCCTGCCCCTGCCCCTGCCCTCTGCAGCTGGTCTTGTAGCAGGGCGCAGTGGAGAGAGCACTAACTCCCCAGGCAGAGGCCTTAGGCCCAACCCCTGCCTCTGCTTAAGGGATGGAGGGCTGCTTCTGGCCTCGCTTAAGTAACTTGAGTTTCCTCCTCTGCCAGTTGAGAGGGTTGTTCCTGGTAGTCTCTGGAGTCCCTGCCAGTTTGAGATGGGTGATTGGTCCCCTAAAGCAGCCTTTGTTTCAAATCTCCAATGAGAGGAAGCCCACCCCCTCTCAAGCTTCCCCTTCAAGGAAACCTACATTTCTCTTTTTGTTCCTGGTTCTGCCTTCTGGGGTCAAGCGGGACAAGTTTATCCCGTTCACATGCCAGCCCTTCAGATAGTCAGGGGTAGCTCTCGAACTCCCCCTATATCTTCTCTCCTGCCTCAAACATCCCCAGTTCCTTATACAGCCTGATCTTAAAGCCTTTTACTATCCTAGTTGCCCTCCCTCAGACACTCCAGCTCTTCATTGTCACTTCCGTTTGGCACGCGTTGCTGAATGCCATCTTCCAGGTATGGTTCGGTCAGTGGGACACTCCCATAACCCTGGACTGGCCTGGAAGATTGATTTTGCTATCTTGGCTGCCACATCACATTGTGGACTCGTTAGAGCCTGTGGGCCACAGAAGACCCCAGATTGTTTTCAGATGAATTAAGCTAGAAAAGAGTTGTTTGCTTTTAATTCTCTCTCCCCCTAGTAGCAGATGTGCATGGTCAAATCCTTCATTTTCTATGAAAATACTTAGGTAATATTACTTGGATCAGATAGCTGAGGGCACCAAGGGTCAGAGATGGGAAGTGACTTGCCCAGGACCACATGGCAAAGACCCAGCCAGCCCAGGACCTGCCCCATGGCCCTGGTCTCAGAATGCAGTGCTGCACTCAGTTTTGTCTGTGTACTTTCTATAAAGAAAGGATTTCCTAAGCAAATTCATGTAGTGTTAAAAAATATTTGGGGGGAATGTCTACCATTCTTAAGGAGAAACTTTTACTAACTGACTGAATTTGCCTTCACGTAGTTCCAGATGGCTGGGCTGTTACTGTAACTCTGGTCTAGCCAGATATCCTTAGAAAAAAGCAATTTGAAGTTTGGAGGAATTGTCATAGGTGCATTTATCAGCATCAATGAACAGTAAATATTTATTGATTATCTACTGTGTATAAGTCCATATCAAAACGAGGTGCTGGTGACTTATCAAGGGGCCTTATTCTGCCTCTCTCAAGCATTCACTAAAGCCTACAAGTAAACTCAGCTTAAGTTTTTGTTGAACACTTGCTATGTGTCAAGGACTGTGCTCGGGTATAATGCAGACCACTTAGAAATGCTTAAATCTTTCTTCATCTGCCTAACTCCACAAAATCTGCCTTCCCCCAGTCTGGGCATTTACTAACATTGATTGGGTGTTGCACCATCACCTCCCACTCTGCATGTCCCGGGCCAAATTCTTCCTCTTTTTCTCCCTTCCAGATGAGCCTGGTTTTGTTCATGGTGGCAGTGTCTCTCCTAGATTCCCAAGGTCACAGACCTTGGTGTCATTTTGGACTCTTGCCTCTCCTTCAGTTCCTATTTGAATTTGTCGCCCACGTCCACAATCCGTTAGAGCTGACTCTAGTCTAACACCGGCCCTTTATGCCCTGTTAGAAGGTTTCTCAGGTTAGCCCTTTTTTTTTTCCATGCTCACTTCCATCACAGTCCAGCTCCCTAGTACCTCCTGTGTCCCCCCCCCCCATGCCCTCGTTATCCTCCCTGCCTCCAGTTTCCCTCATCATCTGTTCTCAGTAGGGCTGGCAGAATTTTAAAAATGCCCCCTTTCTCATGTGTAAGAACCTGTTATGACTCCCTATTAACCCAGGGGAAAGGAAATGAACACCCCTACCTAGCTTCTGAGGCCCACTATAATACTGGCCCTTATTTCTGCCTATTCCTCAGCACTTACCTTCTACTCCATTCAGGCCCATCTTACTGTCTGCCACACATAGCATGCTCTTTTCTGCCTCTCTGCTTTTTGCTCATGCTGTTCCTCCTGCCTAGAGTGCCCGTCCTCCTCCTCTCTGCCTATCCATATCCACTTCAAGGCCCAGCTCAAGTCCTACCTCCTCATGAAGCCTTATCTGCCTACTTTGGAGTCAGAAGATCTGGGTTCGAATTGTGGCTCCGCTACTTACTCCCTGTTTGGCCTTGGGTAAGTTATTTAGCCTCTCTGGGCCTTGGTTTCCTCCTCTTTAAAATGAGAGTGTTAGTCGGCTAGTGACCTCTTTCCAGCTATAAATCTGTTAGATACTCTACCTTCTAGAGCTCAGCGGGGTTTCCCAACTCCCACCACCACCACGTCTCCCCCCATGCTTATTCACTCATTCTTTTATGGCGGGACTTTGGGCCTTCAGCCACTTTGGGGGTTTGTTGAAGTCAGACGACATCAATGGACTCTTCTGGGGCTAATGGTTAATGGATTGGGTGACAGATTCCACAGAAAAAGCCTTAAACCTGTTCCTTCCTCTCAGGGAATAGACAGGCCAGCTGAAGGGTTCTTAACCTCTGGGATCTGTGGACTTTAAAACATACCCATATTCATATCCATACACATCCATCTAGGTAACATATCCACATGTACATCTAGGTAACTGCATTTCAATGTAACTGACTTCCTTCAAAATCCTCTGTATTTTCTTTGATGCCACTTAAAACCCATGGTTTTGAGAAGGGCTTCATAGGCTTTCTCAGATTGCCCAGGGGATCCAGGGCACAACAAGGTTAAGAACCTTTGCTGTAGCTGAAGGAATGAGATTCAGACTCATGAGACAATTCGTAGAGTACAAGATAGCATATAATTAAATGCTGAACTGTGCGCCCCCAGGCTGCAAGTGTAGTAGTTTAGAGAAGGGAGGTGGGTCGTAGTAGGTCTTCATGGAAAGAGGAAAGCTTGAGCTGGGCCTTGAAGGTTGGGTGAGGGCTTGAGTAGGTCAAGGGGGAGAGGGAGGGCATAGGACAATTCACAGGAAAGAGTTGTTTGTCCAAACGGTTGCGGATATGTGAAAGGCACCTTATGAGAACACAAGTACTTTTGGAATGGATCTGTAAGGTCCCTTCCAGCCCTGATTCTTGTGATCTACTTGAGCTCCATGGCATCGCTGAACTCCAATTACATTCATAGTCAGCACCTCTCCCGTGTTGAGCACAGTTGGCACTCAGTTAATGCTTCTTGGCTGGTTGAGTCACTGTGCCAAGCTCTTGTATCAGAAGCAGTTTATGCACAGGAAATAACAGTATCAGCACCTCCAGGAATGGAGCTAAAGCCATACTTCAAGCAGTCTTAAGAATTAAGCTGGCAGTGGTACGTGAGGGGATCTGGGTTTATGCTTCCCTGTACAAAATAAGACCTAAATTATTTTTTTGGGGAGGGGGTTGGGGCAATGAGGGTTAAGTGACTTGTCCAAGGTCAGACAGCTAGTAAGTGTCAAGTGTCTGAGGCTGTATTTGAACTCAGGTCCTCCTGAGTCCAGGCCTGGTGCTTTATCCACTGCACCACCTAGCTGCCCCTAAGACCTAAATTCTTGAGGAGGGACAGACTAGAGTGCTCTGTGAGATTCTGGGGAAAGGTCCGTATTGAGCACAGAGATCAGGAAAGCTTCCTAGATGAGGTAGCGATTGAGGTGAGCTTTAGAGGATAGGTTGGAATTCAGCAGAGGAAAAGGGAGAGGGAGTTGTGTTCCATGAGTGGGAACAAGGCCCAGAAGGCCCAGGATTATGGTCACAGGGACAGAGAGGAGAGTGCCAATGAAAGTAGATTGGAGTGGTCGCATAGCACCACATTATGGAGGCTTGGAATGTTGGGCAAATCATTGGCAGGTGGGGCCATTGAGGACTTTTGAGCATGATAGAGATGGGGCCACTGGTGTTCTGCTTCATATTAGAGCTCCTTGTGAATATGTATGTGTTGTATTTATTTCCCCACAGACTGTGATGGAAGCTCCTTAAAGGTGGGCAACCTGTATTTTTAATCTTTGTACCTTTCTCAGAGCCTGGAACAGTGCCTTGCACATAGTAGGTGGTTAATAAAGGTTTGTTGAATCCAAATGATCTTAAGTTGCTTTTTTGCATCTCTAATTTCTTCCTCTTTAAAAAAATGGATCCGTTGCCTCAAATGGATGTTATGTGCTGACCATCCAGAAAGAGCAGATGACATAGCACCTTCTCATTGAATATGACATCACATAGAACATAATGATGACTATACCTATAACTTAGCACCTCCCCTAAAGGCTCCTCGATGAATCTGCCAACACAGTGTGTGCAGGGGTAGCTGCTGCTGTGCTGAAAAGGTCCAGAGCCCAGGCCTGGCAGAGGGAGTGTGCTCTGTGCTGAGGAAAGTCTAGTAAAACAGCTCTCATTCATAGAGCCCATGGCACTTTCAAGAGAACTTTTACCAAAGTCCTGTGAGCTAGGTGGTGCTTAGATCAGGAGTAGAGTAGTAAGTGACAGGCAGGATGACACCCAAAGTCACCACTGACTGGGGCCTTTTCCACAGCTTGGAATAAATTGTATAGAATGGAGCCCTTCAGCATAGTGAGTGAGTATTATGCAACTACCAAGTACTTCTTTTGTTCTTTTTCGGGGCAATGAGGGTTAAGTGACTTGCCCAGGGTCACACAGCTAGTAAGTGCCAAATGTCTGAGGTCGGATTTGAACTCATCCTCCTGAATCCAGGGCCTATGCTCTATCCACTGTGCCACCTAGCTGCCCTCTACCAAATACTTTAATTCCATGCTCTCGATCATGAAGTTGTAATTTGGAGGAAGAGCAAATAAGAACTAGTGCAGTCTTTCCGTGTTTGAGATTGGAGGTGTTATTTGTGAGAGTCATTCAGTTAAAGTTGGCCCAAAATATGTTGGTGATGTAAAGTGGGCATCAAACAAAGCCTTCCACAGTTCATAATGATTGAAGTGGAACTAGCCTATTTTATCGATAATCCCGTTGTCTTCTGCTGAAGCCTTGCCTCATTTGGGATATTGTGTTTAGTTTTAGGAAGGGCATGAAAAAGCTGGCGCACATAGAGGGGAGGGTATCAGGTTGGTGTGTAGACTGGAGATAGGGCCATACGGGGATCGTTTGAGGGAGATGGGGACAGTTAGGCAAGAGAAGACAAGACAAGACAGGGGGGATGTGCTTGCTTGTTTCAAGAATTTGAAGGGCCCTCACCTGGAAGAGGGCTTCACCTTGTTCTTGGCCTCAGAGGGCAGAACCGTGAACAGCAGGGGAAAGTTTCAGAGAGAACTGCAACCAAAAGAGATGAAAAACTCCAAAAGCCGAGTGGGCTACCTGGGAAGGTAGTGGCTTCCCCATCCTTGAACCACTGTTCAGTGTTTTCAGGCAGAAGGTGGATGTCCGTTTGTCACAGGTATTGTGATTTCTTAAATGATTCTTAATCAGAAAGAAGTAGGTTGGACTTCTGAGGGACCCCTTTGAACCTATGAATCTGCGTGGAATAAAAAGAAAGTTCTTTTAATTTGGTTGCTTTTCTTCCCACGTTGTAGATATTTATTTAGCCCTGGATTTAGTAATGTTTATTTGCAAATCATCTTTCAGCATTACTTTTTGCCTTCCTAGATTTGTGCCATTAATGGTCTATATTCTTTTACAGTGAATTGGAATCAGTTCTTGGGGAATGCATAAAATAGGAACGTGAAAAATTCATTATGGGGAGGTCATCAAATAGAAAATAAAGACTGCTGACTGAATTTGCCTGAATTATGCATTTCTGCCCAGATTCAAGTACTTGACGCTTGTGGTGGAGGGAGTGCTTTACAGCACTCTCCAAATAAGGCATGTTTCTCCAAGGTGCATGTTTTGCCAGGTTCCTGAGAATCGAGGGCTATTCCATCTGTAGTGCCCTGCCTTTCTACAGTGGAGGAAGAAAAAATAATCTTAAAGAACAGAACCAGAGCAAGCAGCGCCCCCTTCCCTGCCATATTATTGGAATACTGGTGTAGGCTGGCTCCAGGGAGTCACGTGTGGCCACAAAGGGTTTCAGCAGAAGTTCTCGCTGCACTGGCCTGATTTCAATTGGCCATCTAATCTCTAGCTATAGGAGACAGACACCCTGTGGGAACAAACGGGAATTTCATTTCATCTATTCCAGGTGGTTGTTTTTGTTTTTGTTTTTAAATAACATGGCCTTAGCTGTTTTCAAAATGATTGGATGAGGGAGAACCATCCCTTCAGTTTCTTTATTCCGTATACATTTCCCTTCTATTATACGAGAGTCTCTTGACATAGATAATATTCTTGAGCGCCCCTGGCGTTAGGTTTACGAGGGCCTGAGATTGTTTTGAATAAGTAAAAGACAGTAATAAACAAATGGCCCCACTACTCCTTGTGTTCATTTGCTCCTCTAGCGACGTTGGAATTCGTAGGAGAGGCTGCCAGCGCTCCTACTTTTGGTGCACCAGGACAGGGGCAGCCATTTGGGGCTGTTTGTCGAACCTGACAAGGTGGCATTTAAGCTTTGGTCCCCAAGGTCACTTGTGTTTGACATTGTTTTGGTAGCTAACGGTCTCTGCTGAGGACTGTTAACATAAACATGCCAGCCCTGGCTGTTACTTCAGTGATTACAGCTGGGTAGTAATCCTAATTTTAATTGCTTAAGGATTAATTTGCCTGTTGTGGAGTCATAGCACTGTAATATCTGATTGAGAGTGGAAATGGATTTTCAGGCAGTATCTCCTTTGGTGAATTTCTTCTGGTCCTCAAAAGCCCAACTTGAATGTGGCCTTTTGGGGAAGCCTTTACCTAATCACTACTGCCCATAATGACTTTGCTCTTTGTTTTTTTATTATTATTATTTTTTAAGGCAATGGGGGTTAAGTGACTTGCCCAGGGTCACACAGCTAGTAAGTGTCAAGTGTCTGAGGCCAGATTTGAACTCAGGTCCTCCTGACTCCAGGGCTGGTGCTCTATCCACTGCATCACTTAGCTACCCCCAACTTTGCTCTTTGAACCTTACTTAACACTTGGTTTTATAATTCTCAACTGTACTTGTTATGTAATATGTATTATAACTCTGAGTTTGTGACCTTTCCCATTAGAACAAAAATCTATGAGATCAGAGTCTTAGCTAACTAACCCTTGGGTTTCTTCTTCCTTAAAGCAACACAAGTCTGACTGTGTTATTATTTCAGAGGTTTCCCCTTGCCTCTGGGATTAAATACAAAGTTCTCTCCCTGGTCTTTAAAGGGCTTCCTGGTCTGACTCCAGTCTATCTCTCCAGCCTTAGTACACATCACTTCCCCATACCTGCCTAACTGAGGGTCCACCCAAATTGACCTTGAATGCTCATCTCCACACATTGCCTCTGTGCCTTTGGACTAGTAAGTGTCAAGTGTCGGAGGCCAGATTTGAACTCAGGTCTTCCTGAATCCAGGGCCGGTGCTTCATCCACTGCGCCACATAGCTGCCCCTCCACCTCTTTTTTATTGGCTCAGGTGCCACCACGTATAGGATACCTCTCCCAGGCTCCCCGAATGACCCATCCATATTTTGGTTAATTGCGTTTGTTAATGTTTTTTCCCCCAAGTGAATACTCCCTAAGGACAGGGACTGCTTTCTTGTTTGTCTGCTTGCCACATGGGCGCTTAACAAATGCTTCTTTGATATTGCTGCCTCCCACCTCTAGATGAAATATTCATTGAATGTCTGAACCAGTGTGAAAATGAGGAACCAGAATGGTGACCACCAGGTAACTGGCAACTGTTTGGTGTGCAGGGTTAGGTGCCCTGAGGATGCAGACAAAGTCTGAGAGTGGACCCTGCTTTCAGGGAGCCTGTGGGGTAGGTGGTGGGATGGGGCGCACACACAGACACAAGTAGCACGGTTTTTTATAGTTAAGGGTGAAATCATGGGACTTTGGCCACCAGTAGAGTAAGCATTCTGAGAGAGAGGAGAGCTTGGAGGCCTGAACATGTAAGGGCAGTAACCTTAGAGCAAAAGCAAAAACAATGGGCCCGGCCTGTTCAGAGAACAATGCAGAAAGCAGAGTGAGTGGAAGAGAAGCATCTTGGGAAGTAGGAAGGTAGGCGCCCCGACTTATAGGAAGGCCGTGAAAGCCAGGCAAGGGAGTTTAGATGTGGCCTATCTAGTGTGTTACAGAACTTACCACCTTTTGAGGCAGCCCATCCTGCTTTTGGGCAACTATAAATGTGCCCTCTTCTCCCTGGGAAATCAGCCTTGGCCATTTTCCCCTATTCCTTCGTGGGGCCAAGCAAAACAAATCTCCTAAATGGGATAGTCTTTCAAGTCCTTTCAGGCCGTGGTCCTCCCTCTAGGTGTGCCTCCTTGGTGTTTCCCACCAATATTGGAGCCCATTGACTTTGAGGCATCTCCTCGTTGCAGTTGCCTCCCTTTGAGCACTCTCCAGTTTGCCAATGTCCTTTCTAAAATTCACTGCCCAGGGCAGCTAGGTGGCACAGTGGATAGAGCACCGGCCCTGGATTCAGGAGGACCTGAGTTCAAATCTGGCCTCAGAGACTTGACACTTACTAGCTGTGTGACCCTGGGCAAGTCACTTAACCCTCATTGTCTGGCCAAAAAAAAAATCAGCACCCAGAAGTGAACACAGTATTCCATATAGTTTTAGGTGATGGCAGTACCTCCAAATAAAGGTGCCTAGTAGAAAGCTTGAAGCTTCAATAAAAAGATGAGACTGGAATGATTGTTGATGCCATGTTGCTACCCAAACTGTACCCATTCTTACCTGACTGGTTCCCCTGATTTCTGTAGAATATATAAAGCAGGCTGTCACTTCAGTAATTAACTATCTAGGGAGTTGTCAGGTAGACGTCTTGGCCTATCAGAGCTAGTACCACCTTAAAGCCAGCCCCCCCCCCTACAAGTGGCTACGTCAGAGGGTTGTGTGTGTGTGTGAGACTTGGCATTTCCAATGGCCGCATTGCTCACCAGAAGGTGTTCTGACTGTACTGTTCCCTGCCACTGGCCTGAGCTTTCCATCCCTGGGTTCTGTATATATGTAAGAGTCCCAGCTGGGACATACTCAAAACTTCCCCATCTCATTTGTATTGAGCTGATCTCATTGACAGGACTTAGATAATGGACCTTTTTTTTTTTTGCAGGGCAATGAGGGTTAAGTGACTTGCCCAGGGTCACACAGCTAGTAAGTGTCATGTGTCTGAGGCCGGATTTGAACTCAGGTCCTCCTGAATCCAGGGCCGGTGCTTTATTCACTGCGCCACCTAGCTGCCCCCTATAATGGACTTTTTAATAGCTAGGTAACTGAAAATGAACCATAGAGTTTTATCTGATGTGGTATTTTTTTGGGAGGGATACTAAACATTTTTATTTAAAGTTTTGAGTCCAAATTCTATACCTCCTTTCCTCCCTCCCCTCCCCCCTGCCTAATGCTATGATACTTTTTTTGTGTGTGTGGGGGGGCAATGAGGGTTAAGTGACTTGCCCAGGGTCACACAGCTAGTGCTGTGATACTTTTAAGAAAGATCAGAGAAGGGGTTCTGGCTTCATAACTCCTGGAGGCTCACTGGGGCTGAGACTTTCCCAACAGCTCCCAGCCTCACCCCCCCCCTACTTTTCCATATATGCTTGACTCCTTTTCACTTGTTTTCACCTCTGGGCTGCTATAGCCACCCCAGCTCTCTAAGGTCAGTCCTGGCCCCTTCCTTTATTTTATTTATCCTGCTTAGGTTACTACCTTTTCCCATCAGAAACCTTTTCTGTTCCTGCCTTGAGTCAGTAAAGGCCTCCCAGGATTAACCAGGGTATTGACCTCTCTACTCTCAGCCAGGTGAAGGGAACTTGGATGGAATGGTCAAGAGATGGGCTCAGTCAGCTCCACGATGCTGTGAAAACAGAGGAGCATTTTGTGGCACAGTTTTGAAAGTACCAAAGGCTGAGCTTTGGATAACACCAACAGTTAGGCCTGGGAGGAGGCAAAAAAAGAAAAATACAGACAGAAACCCAAAGGAGGGGTACTATGACAGAAGCTAGTTTAAGGAGGATGTTGTCACTGTGCCATAGGTAGGAAAGGTCCTTGAATTTGTCAATAAAGCAAGTCACTGGTGAGGCACTGGAGCAGTTTTAGTAAAGGGATGGAAATATGGGAAAGAAAGGGAAGCAGCAGATAGAGGCTACTTCTTCCAGAAGTTTGTCAGTAAAAGGAAGGAGCCCCAGAAATAAGGGAAAGTTCTTGTCAAGAAGGGAAATGAACACCTGTGCTTATTGGAAACCAGGAAGAAAGTGAAACTCCCAGAGAGAAGAGAATGAGAGAGAATGAGTGTGTGACCGAATCTTGAAGAGTCAAGGGCTGGGAGAGTAAGGTTGTATGTAACTGGATCATTAGAGAGGGAATATTTCTGCCACTGTCTTAAGACAGTGAAGAAAAAGGGAGATCTAGAGAAACCTCTATAAATTCAACTTTGGGAAGTGTCTTTTTGGTATGCACTATCATTAGAGGGAGATCAAAATGAGCAACTTAATCGAGGATGATGATTTAAAATATACAGGTACTATGTTAAAGCTCCAAATATCAGGGTGGCTAGGTGGCGAAGTGGATAGAGCACAGGTCCTGGAGTCAGCTGGACCTGAGTTCAAATGCGGTCTCAGACACTTAACACTTACTAGCTGTGTGACCCTGGGCAAGTCACTTAACCCCAATTGCCTCACCAAAAAAAAAATTAAAAAAAAAAAAAGCTCCAAATATCAACAAGCATTTGTTTGGCATTTACTATGTGCCAAGCACTATGCTAAGTTTTCCTGCCTTCAGGGAGCTTACTTTCTTCTCCTGGGAGGATGTACCAAGTTTACAGAAGGAGAAGGGAGAAAGGCCTGGCCTGTGGTTTCAGTGGCCAGGGCAGGTCAATACCTTTTCTGTAATTAGGGCTTACGGACCCCACAGGGTACAACTACTCAGAGCGTTGGGGAGAGCTCTGACAAGTTGTGACTTACCTAGTTAGAGTCAGGACTGGAAGTCGGGTTTTCCTGACTTGAAGACTGGTGCTGGTGCTCGCTCGCTCTCTCCCTCCCCCTCCTCTCTGTCCCTGTCTGTCTTCTCTCTCTCCCCCTCTTCCTCTCCCTTTCTCTCCTTCCCTCCCTCTCCACTCTGCCTCTCTGGTATGTTGTCCAGAATAGACACAAACAAAGGATGCTGATCTGGAAGGGGGCAGGAAAAGCTAGGAATTGGGAAAGGCCTCTTGAAGTGAGGAGAGAGAGTATTTATTCCCGTCATGGGCGCACAGTGTACAAAGGCGCTGTTCTGTACAAGGAGTTAAAAGCAGGCCAGTTTGCCTGGAATGTAGTGAATGGGGAAAGTAATGTGGAATCAGCCTGGAAAGACAGGCTGGAGCCAGATTGCAATGGGCTTGAAATGCCCAAATATCACCACCGAACAGGTGTGAAAATATCATTGGTATTAGGTTCATGGGGTTCCTAGCTACCTTTTTTTTTTTTTTTTTTTGGCAGGGCAGTGAGGGTTAAGTGACTTGCCCAGGGTCACACAGCTAGTAAATAGCAAATATCTGTGGTCGGATTTGAACTCAGGTCCTCCTGAATGCAAGGCCAGTGCTTTATCCACTGCGCCACCTAGCTGCCCCTTAGCTACCCATTTTAACGAAAAATTGATGAGCTTTGTAAATAGATTACAATATATCTTCTTAGAAGGACTCATCTATATTTTATTGAGAAAGATGAGCAAAACCCCATTTCCATGGGGAGTTGGTGTTTAGCCAGTGCAGAGCACTCACTAACCATTCAAAATGATGCTTCTTTTCATTCTTTAGCTGTAAATTTGCCTCCAGAGAGAAGATGCTTGTTAATCAAAGTACAGGCAATGCTGGGTTTTGTAGTGCACGGAATTCTTGGAGATTGGCTTAAAGATATCTGAGCCTGTGAAGATCAACGTTTTTTTAGTCTCATGTTCTTGCTTGGTAAAATGAGGAAAAAGGACTAAATGCTTGCCAAGGTGCCTTCTTAGCTCTAAAACGGATGAAGCCATTTTGCTAAAGCTCTTCTTTTGGGGTACAAGGAGTATTTAGGAAGAATTCAAATTCATCACTGCTTCAGATAGGTAGTGGCGACCTCAGAATGGAGCCCAGGGCGGTCTCTGAGGTTGTGTCAGGTAAAGAGCTTCTTTGTGGGAAAGTAGATGAAATGAAGCCTTCTTGATTCATGCTTTAAAGTGCTGGCATCATAATGTAGCAAAAAACCAAAACAAACAAACAAAAAAAGTAGGTCCTGGGATTGGAGGTGAATTTTATAGTATTTTTGGTTCTGATTTCAGATACAGCTTCAGATTTTCTCCATTGTCATGCAACATTTTCACAGGACTCAGAGGTTTTTTTTGTGGTACAATGAGGGTTAAGTGACTTGCCCAAGGTCATACAGCTAGTAAGTGTCAAGTGTCTGAGGTCGGATTTAAACTCATATCCTCCTGAATCCAAGGCTGGTGTTTTATCCACTGCACCATCTAGCTGCCCCAGGACTCAGAGTTTTGTCTTTTTTAGTTGTTGGGGTTTTTTGTTGTTTTTTTTTTTTTTTTGCTAATCAGAAGTGCTCATTGAATTTAGCTAAACTATAGCCATTTCTATTTTGCCTTAGTGTGGCTCATCTCTCGTGGTCCAGCAGGAAGCAACCAGCATGAGGTCCCATCCCACTTGGGCTCTGGGATGCTGTGTGTGGACTCTACTTGCTCCTTAGTATTATTTTTTCTTTTTTCTTTTGGTGAGACAGTTGGAGTTAAGTGACTTGCCTAAGGTCACACAGCTAGTGTCAAGTGTCTGAGGCTGGATTTGAACTCAGGTCCTCCTGAATCCAGGGCTGGTACTCTATCCACTGTGCCCCACCTAGCTGCCCCTGCTCCTAGTATTATTGTTAGCTTTTCCATTGTGGGCATTTTTTGATGGAAGCATTCCTTGGATTTCTCACTGATCACACTTATATTTTCCAAGAGATTCAAACATGAATCCAAGAAATGGGTCTTCAGTGACATGTTACATCCCATAACTTTATAGGCTTTGAAAAACAAGGTGAGAGTTTCTTGGTCATTTTTGGTCTTGCCATTTCTCCAAAAGTTCTTGGGTCCCTTTTAGACATGATTTTCATGCAGCTCCTTCAACTATTCAAAGTGTTCAACTTCTGTCGTTTTCCTCATTTGAGGAAACACAAAATGGCCCTCCTTTGATTTGGAAATTTATTTTTCAGTTAAAAGAAACCCTGTCAGTCCATTACCTTGAGACCATTTTTCATGAAATGAAGTTTAATGTGACATGGTGGTTAGAAGGTTGGGCTGGACGGGCGTGTTTGACTTGTTACATGTCTATTTCTTGGATTCATTGCTTTCTTTGGAGGCTGGTATGCTTTCTTCTGCCTCTGCTGCTCCATTTATGAGGAAAGTGGGGACATTTGGTTGTCCCCAGTTGCAATCCTTGTCAAAGAATGATCCCTCTCAGATCCCCCCAAGCCTGTGTCTTCTATTTACTGCTTCTGGGGTGATCTTATGTTCTAGACTGCATTTGTAGACCCTTTTTTGTAGAGTCCATTTTTTTTTTAGTGAGGCAATAGGGGTTAAGTGACTTGCCCAGGGTCACACAGCTAGTAAGTGTTAAGAGTCCATTCTTTTAATGTAGAAGCCCAACTTGTGGACATGTTAAGGTGATGAGTGAGTTCATGTGGGTTGGCTTGAGTGATTAAATGAACATCTGGGGAAGGGAAGGCTTATTTGGATTTCTCAGTTCAGTAAACATCTCTTAAGCCCCTTCTACATTCAGGAACTGTGCTTGTTTGTTTTTTGTTTTTTGGTAAGGCAACTGGGGTTAAGTGACTTGCCCAAGGTTACACAGCTAGTAAGTGTTAAGTGTCTGAGGCCAGATTTGAACTCAGGTCCTCCTGACTCCAGGGCCAGTGCTCTATCCACTGCACCACCTAGCTGCCCCCTAGGAACTGTGCTAATGGATGGGGGTACCATGCCAAGAAACTAGCCCATGTCTCCAAGGAGTGTAAACTCTGTGGGAGTTTACAGTCTATTGGAGGGTAAGACACATATATTACAACTACCGATAATACAAAAATGATCATAGCTAGCACTCGTATAGTGCTCTTTTTTTGGGGGGGGGCAATGAGGAGTTAAGTGACTTGCCCAGGGTCACACAGCTAGTGTCAAGTATCTGAGGCCGGATTTGAACTCAGGTCTTTCTGAATCCAGGGCCGGTGCTTTATCCACTGTGCCACCTAACTGCGCCCTCCTATAGTGCTTTTGAGGTTTGCAAAGTGCTTTACCAAACATCTTGTTGGATCCTCACGATCACTCTTTGATATAGGTTATATTTAAGGTAGGCTATTGTTATTCCCATTTTATGGATGAAGAAACAGAGGCAGGCAGAGGTGAAGTGACTTGCTCAAGGTTGCATAGCTAGTGTCTAAGATGGGATTTGAACTCAAGTCTTCCCAATTCCAGGCCCAGCCTTCCACTATGCCATGTAAAATAGTACATAAATGCATAAGGGAGGTAGGTGCAAACAAAGTTCTGTGAAAGGGCCGGGGATGTTACTGCCCAGGGGCTGGGGGTATCAGGAGAAGCTTCTTGGAGGAGGTGGTGTTTGAACTGGCCTTTAAGGGATGGGAGAGGGTTCAGGAGGCACTGAGGCAAGAAGGCTTTATTGTTTGAAGTGTAGGCTGATTCTTTTCCCCTTAGAAATAATAGGGAGGGGCAGCTAGGTGGTGCAGTGGATAGAGCACTGGTCCTGGAGTCAGGAGTACCCGAGTTCAAATCCAGCCTCAGACACTTAACACTTACTGGCTATGTGACCCTGAGCAAGTCACTTAACCCCAATTGCCTCACTAAAAAAAAAAAGAAAGAAAAAAAAAGAAAGAATAGGGGGTTAGGTTCTCGACCACAACAGTGGCCTGATACCCATTTAAAAGAAGGAAGTGACCACAACTACCATGTTTAATCCACTACAAATGAGATACCTACATGTTATAGAAAGCATACAATTTCCTAGATTAATTAAAAGGAGACAATACTGTTGTCATTCATCCAACGAGTATTTTTTTCTGTTATTTTTTTTATTCAGTATTTTAGTTTTCCCCAATTACATGTAAGAACAATTTCTGCACTTAAGAGGCATTAAAGCAATACAAATTGATAATGTTTTTATCAACAAGTATTGATCGAATATCTCCTATGGCCATAAGGCCCTGTGCGAGGTGCTGTAGTGGCCACAGGAATTCAAAACCTCCTATATTCAAACTGACAATCTAGTACAACATGTTCTCGGTCGCCATCCAGCAACCTGTGCTGTGTAATTTAGTCTGGTTTGGTAGAATATAATCATTTTCCATGCACAGTTTTCAGCTTCTTCATGATTCTGAACTTTTTATTACTGTAGAAGATCAGAAGATGAAGGTGTAGCATGGGGACCAGGGAATTCACGAAGGTTTCTTCAGGAAAAATGGACAGGTTTTGGGAGGAAATGGGGTTGGGATGCTTGCTTGGAGCAGGTAGCCTTGTAAAAAGCCCTCCTATATTTGTAGCAGAAACTGGATGGCTTTGTCCTACACCCCCCAACCCCGCCAAACCTAAGAACGACTGACTGATAGGCAGGAAACTGAAGGTGTTGAAGGAAAAGCATTTTATTCTGACACTGTGAAGTTGCTAGATGCATATCAGCATTTCTTTCACTCACATATAAAAAGTAGACTTCAGTTAGAACCTGACTCTGGTCTGTGTTGCCATGCTAATGTACTTAATTAGGATTAACATTCCAGGATTTGAGTTCTTTTTGTATAATTTTAAAAAACTTTCCCAGATTAATTTTTTGAACTATACGTCATCTCAACTAATTTGCACAATCATAGCCTTTGGATTTATCCAGAAAAATAGATACCAAGAATTTTTTTTTTTGGTGTGTGTGTGTATGTGTTTTAAACACAAGGCCAGCCTATTAAAGTAACATGATTTTAGAAATAAAGTTAAATAAGTTGAATAGAATATATCTTTTTTCTCTTTGTTTTCAAGGTTTGGCTTGAGCAACAAGTTTGATACTGAATTTCCCTCAGTTCTAACAGGGAAGGTAAGTAACAACAGTTTGTACTAAATTTTCAGTTAAAAAAAAAAAGATTGTTGTGAACAAAGCGGAACAAGGAGGGGATTACACACAATAACTACAATAATCTAAGAGAAAACAGCCCTAAAAAGCAGTTGAACCTTTCATTGTAATGATCTATCTCAGCCCCAAGGAACTGATGATGAAATTGACCATCCACCACACTCTGGATGTGGATTGCTGTATGGTTTTCTTTGTTACAAGGGAAAGGTCAGTTGCGTGTGTCTTCTTTGTGGGTATGGGTAGGAGTGTGTGTTGGGGAGGTTTGGGGGGTAGGAGTATGTGGGGGAGGGTGGGATTAGGTGGAGGGGTGAATGGTTAAAGGAGAAATGATAGAAAGTTTTAAAGTATCAACATTTTAAGGCCAAGGACAATCAAGCTAAAGTAAAAAGATGGCCATTTCAGAAGTGTCTTGGTTCACTGCTTATAAACTTAAGATGTGAATACATTGAATAAACACATTGACCAATTCTTGTGCCTGAATTCTCTCCCTTTCCCCAGCCATCATTTCTTTATCCGTAGAACGTTATCATGTGACCTGACCTCCCCTCCTCTGAACCCCTCCTGCCACCTTTCCCTCCCACAGATCAATGCTCTGAGCTGATCTGTTTTTCTTGTAGTAAGGGGTTTACTAGATAGTTGTGCTAGATCCGTAACCAAGAGGAATCTAGGTTCGAATCTTGCCTTGGACCGTACTGGCTTTGTGATCACGGGCAAGTCCCTTAACTTATCTAAGCCTCAGTTTCCTTATCTGTCAAATGGAAGTGACAATAGCACCTAACTCATGAGGTTGCTGGAAGATTTAAATGAGATGATATGGAAAGTGCTTTGCAAACCTTAGATCACCATATAAATGTTAGTTACTGGTTTTGTACCTAATTGAGGGTGCTGTGTAGTAGAAAGAGCATCAGAGTACTCAAAGTCAGGAGAGATGGTCTTAAATCCTAGTGCTAACACTGTGAAGGCAAGAGCCTCAGTTTCCTCATCTGTCAAATGGAATTAATAACCCTTACTTGTCGAACCAAGTGGATCACTGGGCTCCTTCCAACTCTAAATTATATGACTGGTAGGAACTAGCTTTCAGGGTGCATGTGCTCAGAAAGTGCTGTGTAGATCTTTTTTTAATCTTTTTTTTTCAGGGAAATGAGGGTTAAGTGACTTGCCCAGGGTCACACGGCTAGTGTTAAGTGTCTGAGGCCGGATATGAACTCAGGTCCTCCTGAATCCACTGCACCACCTAGCTGCCCCAATGCTGTGTACATCTTAAAGGGCTGAAAGTTCGAAGACTTTTTGGATTTAGAAGCCAAAAGATTTTGTCTTTTTTAGTTATCTTCTGCTTTGGATTAGCACTTGTGTAGTTACAGCTATTTGTACCTATGATTTTTTGCTTATATTCCTTGTTAGTTTCTTTATGCTGCTGTAGAGTGTTTCTTATCCTGGTTTGTTACCAAATTCTTAGCATGGAATCAAGTCTGTCTACTCATATTAGTGGCTGCTTCTTACTTAAGCTTATACTATCCATAACCTAGCCTCATCCCCACCCCCAAACCCAAATTGACGCATCTGTTATTTTCAAAGGACATTCAATCTGAGAGCCTAAATTCGTAGCATTCAGAGCTGCAAGGAACTGTAGAGATCATCTAATTCATCTTCTTCATTTTGCAGATGGGGAAACCAATGCTCAGAGAGGCAATGACCTGTTTATGGGCATCTGTGTAGTGAGTAAAAGAACAAAGATTTAAACCTCAGCACCCTGGCTTCAATCTAGTGACTTTGGGCCTTCACCAGGCTTCAGGAAGAATGTTTTGAACTTAATTTATCCATTTTACTCCTTCATCTTTCACTCCACGTTTAGATCAGCTAAGTTTGTTTTCTCTTTTGTCATATCTTTGAAGGAATCTTTCGTTGTTTTGACATCTGTTTGGGAGAGGAGGAGAGCCTAACTTTAAAATGGCTTTGTTGTGCTGAATCAAGAGCTTTCTTGTAGCCAGCACACAATAAACACAGTGAATTCTTGCATTCTCTACATCTTGTAGTCAGTTGTGTGATGGTAAAGATGTTGTTTGCTGTCTATTATACCTCGCAAAATCTGCCCGATCCCTTCTAGTTCCCTCATCAAAGTTGCATTCTAACGTGGAGATTATTCTTCTAAAAATTTTGTATAGATTGGAAATAGATATTTGGGTCAGCAGTTACTAAGGTTCTCTCAGTTGCCTTTAAAGAATAACATGTGAGTTGTTTTCAATGCCTTTGGCTTCTTCCCTTCCTTCACATACCTTGAGAATTGATTTCTTGATACCCTCACAGCTGTCTCTAGCACTGACCTCCTCTGTGTACACTTTTATTTTTATTTCATTACTTCAGCAAGCATTTATTAAGCACTTACTGTGTGCCACACTGGGGATTCAAAGACAAAAATGAGTCTCTACCTTCAAGAAACTTACATTCTTTGTGTTGTTTTTGTTTTTGTTTTGTTTTGCAGGGCAATGAGGGTCACACAGATAGTGTCAAGTGTCTGAGACCAGATTTGAACTCGGGTCCTCCTGAATCCAGGGCGGGTGCTTTATCCACTGCGCCACTTAGCTGCCCCCAGAACTTAAATTCTTCTTAAAGGATACCATGTCTTCACAGATAAACTGACAGATATCTTCATCCCTTTCTGTAGCTATCTCTGTTGAGAGAGAAATTTCCATGGGAAAAGGGGGTGGGGAAAATAGGGAAGTCTTCTAGGAGAAGACACTTGGGTTGAGCTTTTAAGGGAGCAAAGGGTTTCAAGAGGTAAAGGCGAGGAGGGGAAGAATATTCCCTTCTGTCTCAGGGACAACCTATGCAAAGACGGGATTGGGAAATGGGTCTTTACTAGAGTGTAGAGCTCATGAGAAAGAAAATCATATTTAATTAGCTGGATTTGAATCTAAATCTTTTGACTCCAGCTTTCAGCACTCATCTCTTTGAGCACATTTCCGTTTCTGTTTGCTTTGAGGAGCACTATAGAAAACAAAGTGCTGGAGTTTAAATGCCAATTTCAGTACTTCTGGGTTGTGAACCATGCACAAGTTACTTCTGTTCTGCAAGCTTTAGTTTCTTTATCTTTCAGATGGAGGTGATACTTATACTCCCGACTTCAGAAAACTGTTGTGAAGAACATGGTTGTAAAACCTTAAAATGTTATAGAAGTATGAGTTATTATTATTATTATTAAAGCTATTGCTTTGCATTCTTGGGCTCAGATGTTATTTTCTTTTTTTTGTTTGTTTGTTTGTTTTTGGTGAGGCAATTGGGGTTAAGTGACTTGCCCAAGGTCACACAGCCAGCAAGTGTCAAGTGTCTGAGGCTGGATTTGAACTCAGGTCCTCCTGACTCCAGGGCCGGTGTTCTATCCACTGAGCCACCTAACTGCCCCATAGATGTTAGTTTTTTCAATCATATTATTATCCCTGAAAAGTTAAAAATTAACTATAATGTAGCCAGTATATTTCTGCTTAATATATATTTCTCAATGTAAAAAGGATTGTCAATTTCTTGATGATAAGAATAACTGACGTAGTATTTTATGGTTCAAAATATCAAATTATCCAATAGTTTATCTGTTATTATTTTAGGAAAAAACAGCCCTTAGCTTTATTTATCAATTCAATTAGTTTCTTTTTTCAATTTTGTTTCACTCTTCCTTCATTTCCAGAGTTTTTATTTTTCCCTTTATTCAGAGGTTTATAATTTGTTGATTTTTTTAGGTTTTAAAAACATTAGTTTGCAAGCTCAATTAACAGACTTCTTTCTTTTGTTGATGAGAATGTTTAGAGGTAGAATTGTTCCTTAAGGACTACTTTGGCTACATCTCAAAAGTTTTTTAGTTTGTTGTCTCATTGTTATCATTTTCTTTGATAAAATTATTTATTGCTCCTATAATTTGCTCTTTGTTTCTATTTAAATCTGTGGGGGCCAAATTTAATATGGGGAGAGTTAATTGGGTGACTCACCGTAATATTGGAGTCCTGAAAATAATGAGGGACCTCTAGATCCAAAGCTCCCTCCCCTCCAAACTGCCTTTTTACATATTTCTCCCAGGCTAATAAGAAAGGAGCCTAATGGGGCAGCTAGGTGGCGCAGTAGATAAAGTACTGGCCTTGGATCCAGGAGGACCTGAGTTCAAATCCAGCTTCAGACACTTGACACTAGCTGTGTGACCCTGGGCAAGTCACTTAACCCTCATTGCCCCACAAAAAAAAAAAAAAAAGAAAGAAAGGAGCCTTACAGCCTCTTTTCTACAAAAGAATCAGACTTTATTAATGGGAATGAAATACACAGCAAAGGTGAAATTAATAAAGTCAAAGACAAGGGAATAGGGAAAAAGAAAAATGGATAATCCCCCTAAATCTAACCTAAGTCTATACAATCCCCAAACTGGCTTTCAGTTCAGCTAATTCAAAAGAGCAGTTGTTAATTCACCACCTGGGGTCCATAGCTTCAATGGGAAACAAACATCTATGCAGCCAGCGCCCACAGGCCAAACTGCTAAGAAAAAATCTCTGTCCCATCCGCTCCCGCAGCTCACATGACCGGAAAAGAAAGTGCACTCCCCTCAGCGAGTATTTAATCTCCCTCCCCCAAAAGAGGGGGTCCTTCAAATTCGATCGGAGAGTGGTTTCTCCTGCTGACATCAGCAGCATATGTCATTCAGGACAGGCCAGGTGTGGCCCATCTCAATCATTCTGCCAAATTCCATTATTTTACTACAAATTTGAATCATTTCTCTGGATCCTTATCGGTTTTAATTTATTTTTTTGCACTTTAGCCTGTAAGATATGTTTAATTTTTCTTAATTTGTTTATGAGTTATTTATATCTTAGCACATGGTCAGGTTTTTTACAAGTGCCATGCAGAGCTCAGAAATTGGTATATTCCTTATGATTCCCATTCAGTAATCTAGCATATTTAATTTATCAAAAATTCCATTTAGATCCTTAACTTCTCCTTTATTAGATTTTTCCAGATCTGAAAGGGTACACATCAAAATCCCCCAACAGTTAGTGTTTTGTTGTCTGTTTCTTCCTGTGATTAAATTGGCTTTAAAATGGCTTTTTTTTGTAGTTGTGGTAAGATTATTGGAATTTGGCAGACTGATTGGGATGAGCCACACCTGGCCTGCCCTGAGTGATGTGTGCTGCTGATGTCAGCAGGAGAAACCACTCTCCACAGGCAGTTTTGAAGGACCTCCCCTTTTGGGGGAGGGAGAGAAAACGCTCGCTGAGGGGAGCTCAGTCTCTTCCGGAGTGACCTTCTTGCTGGTGGTGCGAGCTGCAGGAGCAGAGGAGTCTTGCGGGCCCTGGCTGTAAAGCTGTTTCCCATTGAAGCTATGGACCCCAGGTGGTGAGTTAACATATGAGCCCTGCTCTTTTGAATTAGCTGAACTGGAAGCCAGTTTTGGGATTGTATAGACTTAGGAGGATTATCAGTATTTCTTTTTTCCCTATTCCCTTGTCTTTGATTTTATTAATTTCACCTTTGCTGTTTATTTTATTCCCATTAATAAAACCTGATTTGTTTGTGAAAAGAGGCTGTTAGGTTCCTTTCTTATTGGCCTGGGGGAAATATCTAAAAAGCCAGTTTGGAGGAGAGGGAGCTTTGGACCTAGAGGTCCCTCATTATTTCCGGGACCCCAATATTATGGTGAGCCACTCAATTAACTCTCCCTATATTAAATTTGGCCCTCACATAGTGATATAATAGATTCCACACCAACCCCTCCTTTTTATTCTTTGTGACAACATAAAGTTGTAAATGTGTTTCTTGTAAATAACATACTTCCACTTTCTATTTTATGGACTAGTTTGTTACATTCATATTCATGGGTATGCTTGTTAGGTTTGTTTTTCTCTTCCTGTTATATATTCCATTCCTTCTCTTTGTCCCCCATGCCTTTCTTTATAAGGAAAAAGAAAGTGGGGAAGGAGAGAATAAAATTACTAACAGTCTGAACTGTTTAATCTCAATCCTTTCCCCCCTCACTCAGCCTCGACCCAGATTACTGGATCTTGCCCACATTTATCTAGTTCCTTTTAAACCCAGATTGGTCACGAAGTCCTTTAAAGTTTATAAAGCACCTTGTCTATTGAGTCTCACAAAACCCTATAATGTAGATGCTTTGGGTATTCATTATTCTCATTTTACAGATGCAGAAAAAGAGACTCCAAGAATTGAAGTGACTTGACCATGGTGATGTAGCTAATAAGTGTTAATGTAGCTAATCAGTAGAGGTGGGATGCAACCCCAGGACTTCCTGATTCCAAGTTTAGTTGTCTTTTCACCTTGCTAAGCGGCTTCCAGGTGACACTGGATGGAAACCACACACAGAAGATAATCTTGCTTTTCCTTCCCTTGAACATCCACAGAGAGACTTCTTAGTGTTCTTGCCATCTAGCTCCCATCCCTCTTTTGGTCTATTCTCAGGAGATAGTAGTGGTTGGAAGCCTAGATGTTGGAGTCATTTTAGGGCCTACAAAACACTTTCCATACATAATAGTTGGGTTTTCCCAGTCCTCTAAGGTAGATAAGATGGATGCTCAGCTACTTATTGCATAGACTCTTGTTTCTTCAAGTGAATCTTGGAAGTATGAAGTGATTGTTGACGCCTCCATAATTATGTTGTTCTCTCTTTGTGACCATATCACTTCCCATGGAGAGAAGACCTTCTGATGTACTTGAAATATTCAATACCCTCTAAACATTTTCTTCTTCAAGCTATATAAACCCATTTTCTCTCTTGGAAACTGTCCGTGTATTACACAAACTTAAAACACATGGTACTATTTAAGTCTCATCATGATTGTCTGGGGTCCTAAAAGCCCTGATGATTGAGCACAGACTTGCTCATGTTCTGATAAAGGGGAAAAGTTGGAAGCCTGGGGAGTGGGCTGCTCTTGGCTGAGGACCAGATAAAGGTTGGACATGCCCAGAAGCAAAGAGAGGCTGGCCACCAGGCAATGGCTCCCTACTGCTGAGGGAGACGGGTAGGGGCGGGGGAGGAAGTTCATGAAGCCTAGAGTCGAAAGGCATGGCAGGAGTATCCAAAAGCACAGCTCTTTTTAAGTAAGTACAATTCAAGTAAGTAGAGTGTTTTCTGATCAACATAATATTACTTAAAATAAAAATTCTACCAAGATTGCTTTTATCCTAATTTGATTTTGACTGTACTTTCTAATTACTACCTAGAATGTTAAAATCACGGTTCCAAAATTTTATATTAAATTGCAGAATTACAGGTCTTCAGCTGCTCTAATGCTTGTATAAATTAAATTGTGTGTGTACATGTATTTGTGTATGTATGGATAAACAATTCCAGATTTTGTGTTTATATCAGAAAATTTGTACTTTCACGAACCTTATTTATTTAATGGACATTTAAACTAAATGTTGCTGAAAATCCATAGATTGTCTCTTTTGAAATTAATTTTTCTTTCCCATTGCAAATAAAGCTTCAAAAGCTCTCACCTGTCACAGCAGCAGGCAGTTGATTTAGTGACAGTGTACCAAACTTTTGTCAAAGCCATTAGTAAGCAAATTGGCTGATGTGAACTAGTAACAAAATTCCCTTCTGATTATTTATATTTTTAATATCCTCTATGACCCTACAATGGCAAATAATGACACGGGGTTCTAAATTCTCTGTTTCTGAAATCCTCTTAATTTATTCTGGGCCTGTAATCTTGATGCTTAGTGGTAGAAAGTAGCAGGTGGTGTGCCAGTGTTTTGAGGGCTGGTAAAAGCCCTTTGACACCAAAATGAGCTTCCTTGATTTGTTTTTTTGTGACTTTCCTTTTCCAAAGGCCTCCTTTCACCACTTGTTAATTTCACAGCTTGGCGTGGGATTTTTTGTGCCCATAACTTACTGACGTTGAAAGAGAATTGGTTATAAAGTCCAGAACAAAGATTTCACCTTGAGGCCACGTGTGGCTATCAGAATATTGCTAACTTGCATGAACCTGAGGCTCCATGCAGATCTAATGAAACCTGTAGTGCCTCCAATTTTTGAATTGCTTCTGTTTGTGTTAGTGGTAAGACCCCAGAGCTTATTGGCAAGAAAAGAAATGATGGGGCAGTTAGGTGGTGCTACAGTGGATAAAGCACCAGCCCTGGATTCAGGAGGACCTGAGTTCAAATCCGGCCTCAGACACTTGACTCTTTACTAGCTGTGTGACCCTGGACAAGTCACTTAACCCTCATTGCCTGCAGAGACAGAGAGAGACAGACACACACACACACAGCTCGAGAGAGCGCATTTGCCTCAGTTTATACATGTGAAATCATACAAAACATTTCCATGTTAGCCAAGTTGGGGAAAAAAAAGTAAAAAGAAAAGAAGTGATTAGAGAAATTTGAGGCCTAGGAATTTAAAACCATCTCATGGTTCATAGGATATAGCTCTTACCTCTAGTCTAACCCAATCATTTTACAGAAGAGAAAATGGAGGCCCACAGAGGGTAGATGACAAGCCCATTTGGCCAGCTTTCAAACCCTGTTGGTTCTCTCTGGGTTCCGGATTCAGGAGCCTTTATCACCCTGCTCCTTTACCACCCAGAACAGCTGCTTCTCACGTGGCACATTAAGAACATTCACGCATTTGATCTTTGGCAAATGCTGTGCACTAATCATAATTATAGCTGGCATCTATCGAACACTTTACAAGACACTGTACTCTCCTGCATTCATCTCATTTGATTATCAGAACAACCCTGTGAGATAAGCAGGGGAACCGTGATCTCCATTTCAGAGATGAGGAAACTGCCAGCCGCTTATAGGCACTGTAAGCTTCATTCAGTTCCCAAAGGAAATTGTGCCTATAGTTGAGCAGCTCTCAGTGATAGCTGGGTTCTGGCCTTCAGAGACGTTCCCCTTTCAGGGTGAAGAAAGATAACATGGTTTGGTACCCTTGCCTCTCCAAAATGAGAAGGTGGTCGGACTTTATCTTTGAGGTCTCTTCCAACTTGGAGCGTGGGACCCTACGGCCCTGTGACTGTCCAGTAGCAGAGTGAAGCCTGAAGCCCCGTCTTATTCTCAGGCTTGCTTGTTTTTCCTCTGTGTCTGGCTGCCTCTCCCCCTGAATATTGAGAGACCACCAAGAGATTGATTTGTTTTTCCAGTTATTACTTCTTTTGCTTTGGCAGTGTCTGGTATATTGACTTAGAATCAGTGAATGCTACCCAAAAGATTGTGATTTGTGAGGCCAAATGGTAAGAGCACAGGCATACGCCCACTTCCTGGGATCTGAAGGGGGTCATTTCATATTATTCTTCACTATAAATATAACTAATGGTTACTTTTCTTCTCCTGGCTTGCTTTTCATCCCTCCATTGTTGGAAGAGTTGACTAACTTCTGGGAAGTTACTTTTTAACGTTTTCTAAAGGTCTTGTCTATCATTATGTGGGAGATGGAAGAGGACACTAGACATATTTGTTTTGCATGTGATCAAAATCATCATGCTGAGCCTTGGTGACAGACTTTGATTTCGGAAGCCGCCATCTGCAAATCATTAAAGAGCACTGCTTCTCCTGCAGGTTGCCCCAGAAGAATTCAAGACCAGCATCGGCCGTGTGAATGGATGCTTGCAAAAGAACCTTCCGGTCAGCGTCAAGTGGCTACTGTGTGGTTGCCTGTGTTGCTGCTGCACCCTAGGGTGCAGCCTGTGGCCTGTGGTTTGTCTTAACAAAAGAGTGAGTACAACTTGTTACAGCACAAGCATGTGTCCACCTTCTGGGCACTCTTGCCCCCCATTTTCAATCCAAAGGGAATAAGCAGTATGGTCGTTTCGTTTGACACGACTGTGGATTTCCTAAAGCACCCTGCTACCAGTGGGAGTTAGTAGTCTCTACAGGCGTGTATTTTTTTTCCAAACATAAGATGGAGATTATGTAAAACAAGCCACCAAACATTTATCAGGTTTCTATTCTGTCCTGGGCATTGGGGATCCAAAGACAAATGAACTAGTCCTTCCATTCAGGAAGATTCCATTCTAGTAGATGTGCACAGGAACATAGATACAAGATAATCCCAAGGGGAAGAGAGCAGTAAGACCTGGGGACCATTGGGAAAGGCCTCCCATTGGAGGTGGCACCTGAGCTGAGTCTTGAGGTGGAAAGGAAGAGTCTGTGCACTCCAGACTTGGTGGATAATGTGTGGCAAGGTGGAGGAATGGAACGTGGCCTGGGGAGTTGAGAGACTAAGCTAGTTTAGCCATAACATTGAGTGTGGAAGGGGAACGATAGGAAATAAGTCCTGCAGTGTATGTTGGAGTCAGATGGTAGAGGGGTTGGAATCAAAGGAGTTGAGACCTGGAAGAGTCCTTAGAGAGCAACCACTCCCACTCCCTTCCCGTTTTTTCAGATGAAAAAAAATCAGACCCAGAGGGGAAGTGACTTGGCCAAGATCACACATGACACATGGCTAGAAATTGCAGTCCAGTTCATGGACTTTTGGTTTGCTGAATCCAGTCTAGGCTGTCTTCTAAGAAATGGGAGATATGTACCCTTTCCCAGGTCTGTGATCTCTCTGCTGCTCTCCACAATGGCTCATAGATCCGTGAGAGTGGCTTAGGGTAGCTAGGTGGCTCAGTGGATGGAGCCCTGGGCCTGGAGTCAGGAAGACTCCTTTTTGTGAGTTCAGATTTGGCCTTGGACACTGGCTGTGTGACCCTGGGCAAGTCACTTCACCCTGTTTGCCTCAGTTTCCTCATCTGTAAAATGAGCTGGAGAAGGAAATAAACCACTCTGGTGTGTCTGCCAGGAAAACCCCAAATGGGGTCATGAAGAACTGGACATGACTGGAAAAGCGACTCAGCAACAATGAGAAGTGGCTTAGCAGTTATGTCCTCCAGTTCTTGCAGTGTTCTAGGACTCATTCCCAGTGTATGGCCTGCTGACATGAACACCAGGGGAATGTTTGTTTATTCTTTTCCGACATATCTTGGCCTTTGCCTCTTGACTAGCTATTGTTTTCCTGTTCTTTCCAATCTGAAGATTCTTCTTGGCAGAGAAAATAGTGTCCCCTTAAGAATGGAGCCACTCCTGCCTTTTCTTGGTCCTTGCTTCATTCTGAGGTCATTCTCTTCCACAGAGAGCAAGGGATGTCATCGGTACAGGAAGCCCCCTCTACCAATGCAGCCTGGCACTTTGCCACTTGGTCTTAGAGGATGACTAGTGCACCGAGAAGTCACCAGGCAACCAGTGTGTCAGAAGAGGGACTTGACCCCAGGCTTTCCTGACCTGGAGGCCCTCGGTGCCATGCCTCTTTGTACAGTTATTTGTTAATTCATGAATTGCCAGGAATAGGTAGTAGTAGTAGTAGTCATCTGTTTTAGCAAACCTTGGAGGCTTGCTCATGCCCTAGATGCCCATCCCAGGAAGAGATCTCCTTGTTGTCAGACCAGCAGAGGGTTGTGCCAGTTCCCCTCAGCAGAGTCACTGGCCACCATTGCTTACTTCTTTCTCCCCGGGCCTTTGTGGGTGAGCTTTCAGCTGAGCTCCACAGCATCCTTCCTTCCAGGACAAGCAGCTGCTTCCTCCCAGACTCCCAGAGTCCAGCCCCTTCTCTTTGAGGAAAGCAGGGACTCTTCTGCTAATCTCCTGGTGTTCCACAGACCTCCTTCCCTCCTCCTCCACGTCACATTCTTTTACCCTCTGGCCTTCGGACCCAGGGCAGGCTTCCTCTCGGCCTCTTCAGAGCCCGTTTCTTTGTTTTTACTTTGAAACTCTTTAGTTTTGTAAAAGGATATCATCATCCCTGAGATTAGGCTGCTCTTTGGGCAGGAATCACAATTCATAGGCTGCGGCAGAAGGACAAGTATGCTGACTCCTTGAGGCTTACAACAAACTTTGCTCCATCACTCCATACTTTCCACCAATGGCAGTCCAAGTTAAACATACTTGGGTCTTCTTTCTTAGCCTGCAGCATAAATGTTACAATATATGAACTTAAGTATTTAGTGACTTAAAATAGAAAGGATCTCAGGATCTATTACTGCTTCTGCTCATTAACATGTGTAAATAGATTTCTTATATTAAATAACTAAGATTTTTATTGAGGACACAATCCCCTTTTAACACGTGGCTCTGGCTGAAAGCCTATTGGCTTTCTCGACCAGCAGCAAGCCTCGGCTGGCTCTTTGCATAAATCTTTAATTCAAGGCAGTGTGGCACAGTGGAAAGGGCACAAAATTTGGAGTCTGAGGATTAGGCTGAGAATTCTGGCTCCACCATGGACTGCCTGGCTGATATTTACCACATCGCTTGTCCTCTCTGAACCTTGGGTTCCTTATCTGTACAATGGAGCTTGGACTGCATGCCCTCTGAGGGCCCTTTGAGCTCCAAGTCAGTTAGCCTGTGATTGTCTGATTGCAGAAATTTCAGTTTACTCAAAAAGAACATTTGTGATGGTAGATCAGTTTCTAGACCACGTCATGTCACCTCTTCTTAACTTGTCTTCATTTATCATGACTAAATGAGAAGGGAGGGATGGAAGGAAGAAGGAGGGAAAGAAAGAGATACAGAGACAGACACAGAGAGGATGTGTGTTCATTTACATATGCAGACAGATGGAGGAAAGATGCTGCAATTGACCCTTAAAGTATAGACAAGCTGATCTGTCTCTGGTTCTGTTTGCATGGTGAAAGTCCAAAAAGAAAGGAAAAAATCCCTAGCATCAGCTATAAATAAACCCCAAATAACTTGTTAGTGCATGGATAACCTCGGGGCCCCCATTTTCCTTTTCAGTCTTTCAAATGAGAGACAAATAGTTCTGCCTGGAGTTAAGTATGTTCTAGACAATCATAACACGGTGTGGCCCTCCAGTCATGCCTTACAAAGCATATCTCATCCTTCTGGGAAGAGATAGTCAGAAGATAGAAGCTGATGCCAGGACCTTTTGTGCTAATGAGAGGCGGCTTGGACTCCTGACTCCATCAGTCATCCAGTACTTGGTAAGCACCTACTGTGTGCTGGCTGCTGAAGCCATCTACTGTGGCTGGGACAAAGAAGGAAATAGTTTATTCTCCTAAGGAGCTTGTATGTGTGTGTGTATAGATGTAAATAATAGAAATGTATATACAGCATAGATATAAAGTGAATAAATGCATGTAGATCTCCACACGTATGCACCTGGGTGTACACAGCATTTGAATATGAGGTGGTTTGGGAGGGAAGACGCTGAGGAGTTGTAAGGCTCAGGAATGCCTTCATGTGGAAGATGCTTTCTAAGCAGCACCATAAAGAAAGCCAGGTGGGGCAGCTAGGTGGCGCAGTGGATCAGTCACCAGCCCTGGATTCAGGAGGACCTGACACTTCAGACACTTGACACTTACTAGCTGTGTGACCCTGGGCAAGTCACTTAACCCTCATTGCCCTGCCAAAAAAAAGAGTCAAGGATGATTCTGAGGTTGCAAACCTAGGTAACTGGACAGATGGGGGTGCCCTAGACAGAAATAGGGAAGTCTACATGTGTTGAGTTTTCGATGTCTGCAGGACATTCAGTTGTAGCTATCCTAGAGTTGGTAATAGGAGACTGGAGTTCGGGACTAAAGGCATAGATCTGGGCGTCATCGACAATAGGCATAATTATTGAGCCCACAGGGACCCTATGAAATCACTAAGAAAAAGAGAAGAGGAGGCACCAGAAGAGAGCGTTGGGGGATGTTTGCAGTTAGTGCGCGTTTCAGCAAAGGAAACTGACCAAGAAGGGATGAGCTACTCCAAAGAGGGCATCACAGGAAGGGGTGGCCTATGATGTTTGAATGCTTCTGAGAGGTCATGAAGGATGAAGACTTAGAAAAGACCATCAGGTTTAGCACTGAAGATAACCTTGGTAACTTTGGAGAGAGCAGTTGGAAGATGAGGTCAGAAGTCAGACTGTTGAGGGTTTTGAAGTGAGCAGGAGAAGAGGAAGCAGCCATATATATGTGTGGAGTTTGTTGTGAAGGCAAGGCAAACTCGAGGGGATGATAGCAAAGGCTTGGGGGGACCCGAGCATGTCTGTAGGCAGTAGAAAGGGAGCCATTGGGTAGGGAGAGATTGGAGAGGAGAAAGACAGAAGGGATGATTGAACCGGCAAGTTCTTCTCTCTGCTGTCCTGATCCAATAAAGGAGAGAGCAGAGGAGAATGCCAGGGCCTTTTGAGGCATAAGGCATGTTTAGTGCAGAGGGGATTCTTTGGCAGGTACAACAGGTTGGTCTCAGTGGCCCCTGAGGCCCCTTCCAACTCTGAGCTTCCGCGATACTTTTTTTATTCTAGCACTCTTGCCAAATCTCTCCATTTTCCTAAATGGAAATTAAGGGAATGTGACTGCATTCCCTCACCCCCGCCCCCCCATGGATCATCCCCTCCATCATTCATGTCTTTCCCTCTCACTATTAGTTTCCCAGTGGCTGTGTTTTGCCCACTCCTTTCCTTTGGCATCATGCTCCTTCCCAGGTAGGAAGCCCTTCTCGAGGGAAGTTGGTTAGTGTGGCACGCTAGATGCCTATTAGAGATATAGTCATATTCAGAGATGCATAGATAATAATCTTGGATTTGTTCTTTTCTAAAGATTTGTTTGTTACATTTGTAACACTTGGTTAAGTTTTTATGATGGCCCTGAGAACCAAGCGAGTGCATTTGGGTTTATGATTGACCCATTTGGATGCATTTCTTTTTGAGAAGGTAGCACAGAGCTCTTTCATGTAAATATTATCTTCCTGGAGCTTTACCAAATAGAACCAAATATATTAGCCTGTGTTGGAGTTGTCGTTTTTCCTGACTTAGAAATTATGGGAGGGGGCAAGGATAATGGGATGAAAGGAATAATGGGTTCTTATAGACAGGTAGAAAACATTAAATAATGTCATTTCCTAGGTGGAGTAAGATGTGTGTAAACCATATTCTAAAAAGCTATTGGCTCTTTTTGCCTCCCTCTCCCCCCCCCCCCTCTCTCTCTCTCCTTCTCCTCCTCCTCCTCCTCCTCCTCTAGACACGAAGGTCAATTCAGAAGTTGTTGGAATGGGAAAATAACAGATTATACCACAAGGTAAGAAATGTCAAGTGGGATTTTTAACCAAAGCTTCATGTTCCTGTAAACCCTTACTGGTTCCATTCAAATACACTTTTGGTAGCTAGATGTATTTCTACTCAAACCTATTTGTAAAGGACTCACAATTTAACCACACTGGGTTTTGCCCTTTATTTTTCAAAAATCGTCACTTCTCTTAATGGTTAAGTTACTTACGGTTCTCACCCACCCCAATTGTAAATGTCACCTCTTTCAATACTGAAAAATGTGGTGTCTTGTGGTTTCCAGAATGTAAGCCTCTTCTTAGTGTATTGCCAAGCATTCTGTATAGAAGAACTTCTGAGCTTTAGGTGCAAAGAGAAGTACAGACAAGACCTGATACCTGTCCTCGTGGAGCTTTGAGTCTAGTAGAGGAATAAAACCTCAACACTGAAATGGCTAACATTATGGAAGTGCATTAGAGAAGTAAAAAACCAGGGCAACCAGGTGGCACAGTGGATAAAGCACCAGCCTTGGGTTCAGGAGGACCTGAGTTCAAATTTGACCTCAGGCACTTGACACTAGCTGTGTGACCCTCATTGTCCTGCAAAAAACAAAAAAAAGAGAGAAGTAAAAAACCAAGTGCTCTGAGACAGTTGGGGGTGGGGTGGGGTGGATTGGGGTGGGAGGGGAGGGTGGAGGTGAGGAGTGGAGGTGAGGTGTGGAGGTGAGGTGAGGGGGCGGTCATTACCAACATGATAGAATTGGGAAAACTTCCCCTCCTCCCTCCAATGTCCTACTTCCACTGTGCACTCTGGGCTGCCTGCTCCTTAATTAACAAACTTGCTTTCATCTTAAACCTTTTTCTTTCTCACTCCTTCCATCTTATGGCACCCCCTGACACCTGACTTCCTTCTGATGATGTAGTATCCATTGCTACCCTTTACAGGACTGATTGACTTTTCACTCAGCACCTCTCCCCACTTCACTCTAGATGGTCATAATGTGACACATGGTCATGGGTCCTTGCTTTCCCTTGCTACTTCAGACTTTCTCTACCAATATCATTCAGCCTCCTTACTTCCTTTGAGTTTCATGATACTCAAATTTCTCTCCCAGTCTATGTCCTCATAACCATTATCTGTCAACCCCTAGGACTTTCTCCTACTTACCTCAGTGACTTTAGTCCCTGGTCCATAATCTTTCTACTCTACTCAAACTCCTGTGCTTGTACAGGATACTCAACATGGCATCCTCAAAGTCCTTTATTTTCCCATTCCTCAGTCAACTCAGTTCCCTTTGTCTGCTTTTCTCAGACACCTCGTCTACACTGGGATGGCGTTGTCATCACCCCCAAGTATTCATAAACTCTGAAATTCCCTTATTTGATGATAATCTCTTGTCATTCTACCTCTGTCGGCCTCATAGCTTCTTACTCTGTTCTTTGTCCTCACTGTCATCTCAGTCTTTTCCCTGGCCATCACCCCTACACTGGCTACACTCTTCTCTCTTTTCTATCTTGACCTCTTGGTAAATTAATTTCCACTTTACAATATTCTCTGCACTTGACTCTTTCTTCCTTGTCCTGTTGCCTTCCTAAACCTCAGCATTGGAGTACTCCCACTGTCTGCCCCCTTCATTTCTATTTACATGTAAATCTATGCCAACTATGCCCACAGCCCATTTTAAAAAATATGTTGATAACAATATTTTATTGTAATTGGTTTCCTTTCTAATTCTATGCATTTTACTTTATGCATTTAACTATGTTATTTTGAGAAGAGGTCCATAAATTTAACCAGACAGGATCCATGACACAAAAATGATGCCTTAAGTTTTGAACACAGGTCTTCCTGAGTCCAGGCCCAGCTCTCTGTCTGTGTCTATTCTCTTTCCTGAGTTCTGGTCCTGAGTCCCCAACTACCAACCACCCCACATAGCCAGTCTTTCAATCTTGTCTCTACAGTCACAATTTTTCTTCTCTTTGTCCCATTTTCTCCACTCCCACAGCCATAGCATCAGTGCATACTCCCATCAGCTCATGCCTAGACAATCGAGATAGCTTTTGCTTGGTCTTCCTGCCTCAGATTTCTTCCCATTCCATTCCATCTTTCCCTCAGCTTTCCTAAACTATAGATCTCACCCTCTACTCATGTTGTTTCCCCCCATTAAAATGTCACCAACCTTCCCCTGGACTATTTCAGTAACCCCATAATTGGGTTCCCTGCTTCAGGTTTCAGTTCACTCAGCTGCCAAAGTGTTTTTCCTAAAGCATCGGTTTGATCATGTGAAACCTCTCCCTCACTCCCACCATAGATTCCAGTGGCTCCATCCTACCTCCATTTCATACTCAGCCCTTTACAACCTGGCCCCTTGCTATCTTTCCAGTTTTTGTAGCCTTTCCTTTCCTCTATGTACTGTATGATCCAGCTAAACTGGCCTTCTTGCCGCTCCTCAAACATGACATTCCATCTCTTCCTTTTGTGTCTTTGTTCTGGTTGTCCCCTCCCCCCAACCTGGAATTGGCTCCTGCCTTCTAGATCCCACCCTTACAGTTGGCTTTTCCCATTTCCCCTCACTACTAGTGCCTTCCCTCCAAGTATACTATTTATCTTGTATGTGCGTGGCTATTTGCGTATGGTCTCCCCCACTGGACTATGAGCTCTTTGAGGCCAGGTTGCCCAATGTCTGGAACATAGTAAGTGCTTCTTGAATGACTAGAGGGGAGGTCCTTTGAGTTGGACTGCAAAGGATGGGGAGGAAGCCGGTGGTTTATTTGGAGGGTGGGGTGGCGATGTGATGGCCACTGGGGATGAGAACCCAGCTACAGAGTCAAGAGGGTACAGTTCACATCTGTGGGATGGCTAGTAGCTCATTGTGGCAGGAAGAGGGGAGTAGAATGAGTTAAGGATGGAAACGTAGAGTGCTACATTATGGAGGGCCCTGCAAGCTGGGCAGAGGAGTTTTAACTTAGGGAGGTCTAAGGCATCCTTGAAGATTTTTGAGGAGAAGGGAACTGATATCATCTTTAACCAATTTTCTTTTCATAGCTTGGTCTGCACTGGAAGTTGAGTAAAAGGAAATGTGAAAGTAGTAATATGGTGGAGTATGTAAGTATGTATAAGAATATGCCTTTTCCCATTACTTTGACCGTGTCCATTCTAAAATGTGTAATTCAGCAGGTGTTATTGTTGGCAACCCCATTTTTTGACTTTGTTCTGCCCTTTTGGCTTTATGGATAATAACAACATAATTATCCAGAAGGCTACAACCAATCATTAGGCCTTAGAAAAATCTCTGCCGGTACAAACAATATTGCACCAGTTTAATCCTCTTGTGAAACATTCACAAACCATAGCAACAAAGTCAATGTGATGGCAACAGCTGCTGCTGCATGACGCAGAATTTGGGAATGACACCTTGTGGAAACATGCATGAAAAATACCAATCGGACTTGAAGTCTTCGTGAAGGGGGGCCCTCTCTTCTTTTGGCTACCTAGCTCTGATTAAAGGGAAAGCAGATTGTGGCTTGTGTTTTGGACTTGAAGATGGGCTTAAGTGTTCTTAATTCATAAACCACTGATCCCCACATATGGTCAACCTGAGAAATGCTAGTGTCAGTTACATAGAGAAGGAAGAGCCATTTAACTCCATTTGGGGTATCATGTTTCCTATGTCCAGAACAGCAAATGGCTTTCATTCAGTGGATGTTTTAATAAAAATCTATTTTTACGAGGACTTCAAGTTGAATTATGAAAAGGTGTGGTAGAGGGAAAAAAAAAAAAAGGACCACTGGCCACAAAGTGTAGAGTCCTGGGTCTGGGAGCCCGTTCTGCAGTTGCTAGCTCGTGTCACCTTGGACATTGCACTTCTCTGGGCTCCACCAGTTCCCTCTTCTGTAAAATTTGGATGTTGGACTAGAAGGAATTCTGGACCTCTTTTCTGTTATAGGCCCGTTGGGAAGTCTGGGAAAGCCTGTGGCCCCCTTCTCAAAATCTGGGTTTTAGAGGAGTAAAATAACATATATGGGCTTAGAAAGCCAACCAAAACCCCTATGCTCCCTGGTCTCTGAAGTTCCTTCCAACTCCTTCCAATTTCGTGATCTTTCCCTCTCTCTTCCTTGAGGCCCTTTGAACAAAAACACCCATGGTCACAGATTCAGGATGAGACTTCACCTAGAATCACAACTCCCCAGACTAGTATCTTGGCCTTTATTATTTCCTTGTCATACCTCCTATTCAGATTGGGGATTGACCCATTTGAATCTTCATTTAAGAAAAGACTAAGATTCCCCAAACTATTCTTTCCTGTAAAAAGCACATTTTCTCCTCCTTGTCAAAAGATAGCCAGCCAGGGGCAGCTAGGTGGCACAGTGGATAGAGCACCAGCCCTGGAGTCAGGAGGACCTGAGTTCAAATCCAGCCTTAGACACTTAACACTTACCAACTGTGTGACCCTGGGCAAGTCACTTAACCCCAATTGCCTCACTTAAAAAAAAAAAAAAAGCTAGCCAGCCCCTTACAGAAGAGCCGTGATGCCGTTCAAGGTGCTGTTTTAATGAGTATAAACAAATACCTAGTTAAACAATTAAGACTTTTTGTACTGGCAGAGTTTCAGAATGTTAGAATTGTGAGGGGCCTGACAAACTGTCCAGTCTAGCCAACCCTCTCACTGGACAGGTGAGAAAACTGCAATCTGGAGAGGCAGGGGCAGGGAGGGGGGTGAGGACAGTTTGGTATGGGCCCTCGCCACTGTACCACATGTGTGCACCTAAGGGGATGGTCATTGATTTTACTATTTAGAGCCAAACTCATTCGTGCAAGACCATTTTGAATAGATTCTGGTTTGTATCACAGTTATGGCTGAGTCCAAAGTATGCTCCCAGAGCAAGCGAGGATAGATGTCAATGTTTAAATGGAAATCATTTTGTCACCATGTTCTTTTTTGGTTGTTTTGCAGGTAATCCTAATAGAATTCCTACCAAAGTATCCCATATTCCGACCCGACTAAAGCATCACAGTGCGATCACTTTCACATTACCTGTCATTTTCTACCCTTAGTGCCTTGTTAGATGATTTTGGAAAGGAGATGGTCTATTTTGTTGCGTTCAGAAATGTTATAATGCTAGCTAGAATAGTCTCCTTACTCAGTTATTTTTGTTGGTTTGAGAAGAAAGCAATTTGCACATTTTTCCCCTGTTAAAATGAGATTTGTGTTTTGCACTCAGAGTTTTTAACATGAACAATAGTTTCCACTAAGGATCTAACATCAGTGCTGATTTAAAAACAAACAGAGCTTGTTCTGAGCATGCTGCCTTTGAATTTGTATACCCCTTGTCTCTTTCTCAATATGTTTCATTTGTCTAGGACATTCTTTCCAAGCACTGTGTTCCCATAAACCCTTACAGATAAGCTTTTGGAAACTAGAGCTCATTTTACTCTACCCTGCTTGCAGAGGGCATGCAATCAATAGCACTGGTTTGGGCCTGCACTTTGCAAAATCATCTCCTACGTTAGGGAGTTGGCTCCTTAAGCCCTAACTTAGGACTTGTATATATTGCCTCTTTGCTTAATCTAAACTGTGATATGCCATGGTTTCCAGAATGTAAAACTGCTTTTACTGCTTTGCCAATGAGTCTGCATAGATTTGTAAACTCGGAATGCCATTTGTAAGCATCCCCTTGATTGTACAGACCTGTATATGCCAGCTTATGGCGAAGCCATAACAAATTGTCTTGGGATCGTTCAAGTGTCGACCTAAGTTGTCTGTTGTAACAAGTAGACTTCAAATGCATAACTGTACTGATATTCTGCAACAAAAACCTTAGTTGGGAAAGGCTGGACTACATGTTTACACGCTCACACTTGCACACACACAGAATACACACGTCCCTGTGCCGTCCAGGACATTTTGCAGCCCCTTTCTAACTCTCCCCTCCTCCTAGATTCCCTTCCCCAAATGACATCAGCTATACCCCCGCCTCCCCCTCTGCATTTATTTCCCATACCAGAAAAAAAGAAAACAAAATGTCATGTCCTCCCCTCTACTGGTGGTACCTCAGAACAGCGACTGGGGGAGTTGGGAAGGCACCATGGTAAACCACTGACCACTCCTCTCTGGACTTTGAGTGTTCTGCTTAGCCTGAAATCGACAGGCTGCAGTTTAGGGTCAGTGAGTTGATTCAGGACATTTTTTCCCAAGCTCCCCCGAACCAGAAATTAAAAAGTTTTCTAATAGCAGTGATTCAAGGCATGGATTTAGCTAGAGCTCTTTGGAGCTTCTGCATTCACCATGTAAGGGTACCCACTTGTGGTATCTGTCACAGTTCACTGTGAGAGGAGGGAACCCTGTTCGCCAGCTCTTCTGAAGTTTAAATATGGGGAAGCCCCGATCAAGTCAATAGGGATGCATAGGGAGCTGCACATTGATAAAGTATGAGCATCTAGAATCGAGCAGCTTTCTTTGGTCCATGGTGTTCGTATAACAGGGACCATCAGCAGCCCTCGAGGCCCGCTTTCTGTTAGAAACTATAACAGGCCAAGATTTTGGTATCCAGCTGTTCTCATGTTACAAAGATTTTGTTCAGACACTCTCCTTCTTTTACTTTCAGCTCCATTCTCTTCCCTTTTCCCCTCAAAAAAGCAAAAACAAAAACTTAATATACTTCTGTGTGCCTGCTAATAATTATGTGTTTGCCTGCTGCAAAATCCGAGGTTCATTTGCCAAGGTAGTAAGGTGGACACCTCTGGAAATTCACCTAACGTATTTTGTTTCCCTACAGAGGTTAGGGAAAGTGATATCTGGGGTTTCATTCCCAACCAGCATAATCCAAATGACGCTTTTTTAGACTGTGACATTTGAATACCAAAAATTGGTTTCCAGCCTAGCGTGAAATGTCTGGTTCTCATTAATATAATAATAGCTGTTGAGTGTTAACCCCACAAGTCTCATTTTCCTTGAGGAATTGAAATGTGGTCAGTCCCTTTGGCTGTCATGTCTATAAATTCCCCTTGGTTTTGTCTGAAAAACGACAATGAGTTTGGAATTGTTTCCATGAAACTTGAAGCACATATATGTAGATAACCCGGAGCAGAAGTTATTCAGGGTGAGGAAGGGGTGGTGAGTGTGGGCAGCAGAGTCTTGTACTGGCACCTAGAGAGTTAATTGTACTTGTTTTTTCTAATGCTGCTGCTGTTCATTACATTAGAATTGACTGCTGGGTTCATCTCATTTGGTCAAGTTCGCCAGACACTACCCACCCAGTTTTCTCTCTAACTCACGCTCTCTCTAGCTCGCTCACGCACTGCACTCTCGCTCTTGCTCATTCTCTAGCTCTCGCTCTCGCTCTTTCTCTCGCTTTTGTGTTTGCTTCTACTTTACAATGATTTTTCTTTTGAGGAGGCAGACAAAAAGCTAGGTGTAGTTGGGTATTTGGGGGATTTTGTCTTCTTTTCGATGGCGTTGTCATGATGGCTTATTGATTGACGATGGCAGCTTTTTGTTGCTCCTCCAGAGCGAGCTTCTTGTCTAGCTTCAGAACCCAACTTTCCTTGATTCCACCAGGATCTGGCCTTTGGCTTTGTCACATGTTTTGTCAAAGATGGGGCCAGACTGAAGGAAATTCTAAAGGAGCTGCCTGCCCATGCAGCTAGCTGCTCTTTTCACAAAACAGTGAGGAGAAAGGACAAAGTGATGTTGGGTTAGGTGGAGTCTGCAGGTGCCCAAGAGGCCTTGTGATATTTGTCCTTTTCCAAGCTCATCTTTCCTATCTTCTCTTCTTGCCCTCCTGTCACATGTCTTTTCCAAATCCCTCTCTCTTTTCTCCCTTGGATAACCCCTTCTCCACTTTGAAACTAGTTGAGGCTACAGCCATCATTTGTGCTTCTCTGCTCAATGAGATGCATGTCTTCATGGACAGTGATAGTAGGATGGATGGTTGTCCTTGCCCCTGGCCCTGGGTGGACAGTTTGGTACACCTGGTTCTGTTTCAGTTTTGGTAGAATGGACACCATTTATATGGTTTTGCTAACCATTACAGGCAAGTGTTCATTCATTCCATGGTTCTACTTCTCCCTGTCCTCCCGTCCTTCTCTCCCAGTGCAAACATAAGAGTCCAGTAGTAGAGGTAGTAAAGGTGTTGTTGGAAAAGTACCTTGTCTATCTTGAATAAAGATATTAGGATAAAGTTGGGGGCGAGGGAGGAGAAGCAAAATGAGTCGGTCGATAGGACTGTATACAAATAAGCTAAAAAAATCACTCTCCTCAAATAGCTATAAGCCATCTGACGATTATTTTTTTCTTGCTGTTCTTTGTCCTTTTTTGTTTGTTTGATTTTCTGTTTTTTTTTTCTTGTCTGTTCTTTGGGAGGCTTTTCGAGGGGCAAATTCAGTCATATGGTGAATGTTGGTGTCAGAAAGTATTGGCAATTCCCTAATGTTGGCCCTTCACTCGAGGAAGTTTCTTTTCCATGTTGCCCCATAAACCAGTGTTCAGGTTAATTCTTGAGCATGGAAAAGGGGCATTTCACTTCCTTTTGGAAGAAAGAGAAGCCCTGGGAAATTGAGACTTGTGTGAGTGACCCCCAACAAGTCATTTGTGGATACATTGTCCCGCTCTTCAAGCAATAACTCCCACTGTTGTTGGTTGTGATCAGCAATCTTTGCCATTTCTGCCGAGCCGTGTTTGAGGTCCAAGGGGTGTTTTTCCCCCAATGAAAAAGGCTGTAACATTTGTAAGTTTATGAAAATAGTTTTTACTTTTCCCAGTTCTTAATGCTTTTATTTTGTTTACAAGTTTAAAAAAGCCACTTAAAATCACTACTTGAGCTTAAAATCATAAAAGCGTGTTGTTTTGAGACTGTACTGTACTGTAATCTGCCTGGGCCAGGTCAGGGAGAGGCAGAACTTCATCCCCAGCTGGCTAATTGGAGCACTTTGACCCGTGGGACTATTTGATAATTTAAGTTTCAGGTGCAGAAACTTCCCCCCCCCCAGGGGCCCCAGGGCCTCTGATGGCTTGGCAGGCAGGTGTCTTTTGGCCTTTATCAAGGACTGTGATGGATTGTAAGGTTCCTTCTCCACAGAGAAGGAAATGGCTGCTTGGTATCTGTGCCCTGCAAATGAAAGGGAAGGAAGTCTTGATGTTCTTCTCTCTCATTTTCTGTCTCCTGACTCTGAGCACACACTTGCGATTTTGTTGGTTCCAGTCCCCCCCCCCCCCCCGCCAGTTCATGGGAAATTCGGGAGTGGGACACTTCATCCTGAATTCTTACCCTTCACCACGCCAACCATCACCACTACTACCTGGGTCCTCCATAATTCTGCCACTGATAGCATCAATTCTCAATGCCTTACACTTAGTATAGTAGACCCTCGGGAGATTTGGTGATCAACTAGGTGTATAGTGGCTGCTGCACATTTAGATGGCAAAGACCTGAGGAAACTGAAGTTCCTCTCCATCCCCTTCTCTCTTCCCCTTCACCCTGGGCCCTTCCCTAGTGGTAAGCACTAATACCTCTTCTAAAGGGGCCCCGTCACCAGGGATGGGCTAAGGCCCTGAGAGGCTCTGGCTCCTTGAGTCTGTGGGTTCTGAATGTACAGCTGCCAACTGCTATCCAGGCAAGAATCCCAACTATGATGACAAGGGCACATGGGGGGGGGAGGGAAGCCCCTTTGGACATTTTACAGGGTAAGGATTTCACATCTTAGCATCTGGCTCACTTTTTCAAAGAGCCACACCCTGCAGATCTATGGGAATGAGACAGATGCTAGAGACATGGAAAGTCTAGTGATTCCTGGCTGAGTTATCTTCAACAAGTGACTTCATTCCTCTGTACCTCATGCCCTTGTAGGATAACAAATCCGGACCTACCTCACAGGGGAATTGAGGCTCATTTCATACCTTTGTGTTCTGGATGACTCCTGATGGACATTCGGAATGGCACTGTTGTGCATAGTTCGGCAGTGGTCCCTTTAGATCCACCTTTGGTTTATCAGTCCAATCACACGAGATGAATGCCGCAGCTCTGAGATTCTCTATGTCTGTGGCTTTCTCCCTGTTAGACAAACATTTGTGGTTTGGGAGTTCAAATACTCTTACGTGTCCGTATTATCCTTCCCCTTGTTATTAGACTTGGTCGGGTGACAGAAACGCCCTTCGATTTTAAACACACAGAATTGATTGTCTCACCCTTTCTGCAGGTTTTAAGTGTTGTCTCAGATGACAGACTCTTGGTCTGTTTTTGCCGCACTGGGAATGTATTGTAGCTTCGGGTTAGCATTTGCTTCTGCTTGAGACAGAAATATTTCAACTACTTCGTTTAGTGTATATATAAAATATTGCAGATGTTGAGAATGTTACACTGTTATGCTCCAGCACGGGACTCTGAATTCCCAAATATCTTTAACTAAGGTCAGTTCAGCTTGGGAATTTCCTATAAACAGCAACTTAAAGCAATAACGTCTCAAGTGTTATTTGTGTGCTCATCGTTTCTGTTTATTTTTTTCTTAAAAATGATTTTAACCTTGGTTTTACTTCTCACCTCCCCAATAAATCATGTAAGCGTTTTGAAGTAGATGAAGCTTTTGAACTAATTATCAATGTTTTAAATTAAGTGTAAGCTCCAAGCTCACTTGGCAGCCCAAGTCATTTACCAAACAGAAGCATCAGAGGATTCCAAGGGGTTTCCTGGAACTACGACGAACTGCAAGGCCAAAAAGCCAGAGGAGCCATTTCACAAGACTCTTTGTGCTTTGTGGCTTTACCGGCGGAGAATGCTAATCATTTCTATCCAGACCAAGAATCCTCCTGGATCTTCAAATATTAACAGAAGCCGTCGAATTCTATCTTTCCCTCCTGTAGAATGTAGACCCCCCTCCCCCCCCCCCCGGAAGAACTCTTCTTATATAGCTGTGCCAAAACTGAAGAGACACGCTTTTATAAAACTTTCAGTGCTGCTTTTTGTCTTTGTTCGTTTGTCAGATGTAAAATTGATTATCTCAGGATTGCAAAATTAAAGGCAAGTGCAAACCAATGATAAGTCATTTCAAGTCCTGGATTTTTTTTTGGGGGGGCGTCTTTCCCTCCCCTCTATCCTAATCCATACAAAGTAGATACTAGAGGCTCTCATCTCCAACTTTAATTTTGCGTGTCACCAATCCCCTGGGAGTCTCTGATGGATTCATGCCTGATATTGGCTCTTGGGTACTTTGAGTTGTGTATGTGCTTTGGAACTCATCCAAGAAGGGAGGTGATTTCAGATGATTTTGTTCTTGACCTAGAACACTACCTCTTCACTGTGGAATTAAAAAGGAAAGACAAACAACCTGGTGCAAGTAGACCTGGTTGAACATAAAACTGAAATGCTGGTGCTTTGTTGAAAGGGGGGGACCTGCCCTTCTAGGGAGCCTGGTGCTCCACAGTGGGTGTATGAAGAAGTTGAGGATTAACAACATCTACTTGTTTTACTACTCCAACTGATTAAACATGTAAAAATGGTAGCAGGCAAATAAATCATCTGGATTTTTAAAACCCGTCAATGATGAGAAAAGGCACAGCAAACCGAATAAGGACCCTGGAGTTAGGGTTTCCCAGTGTCTTTGGAAATTCAACTGAATTATTTCATGTGAAGGGTTTGCTTCCAGCCCTAGTTTTGTGTGTTCTAAGGACCCTTCTAGCACTGACGTGTTCCATGTTCCCAAGACCCTTCCAGCTCCCATGGGCCTTCAATCTCTAGTATTCTATTTACAGATGACTTAGAACATCATGCAAGGAGACTAGGACCCTGAGAAGAGAGGAAAGAACTCGAAGAGGGGCCCTCCAAAAGTTTTCAAGGTAAAGGAATCACCACCTCTGTTGACAATGAAACCTTAGTCCATTGGCTTCGGCTGTATACAGTGGGGCTAATGTAACCACAGATTGGTTAATGCTAAGCCATGCATAGGAATTATTATTGCTTTGGGTTCTGTGGACATGATTTATTGGGAGCCCTCTCCCCTTCCCACCCCCAGTTGGTTTGGGGGATTAGAAATGGGGGTTTCTGCAGCACATAGAGAAGAACTTGTGGAAATAAGCATTGAATCACATTCACATCTTTTTTGGGGGGAAACACCGTCTACCCTCTGCACAATGTGCTGTGCATATTTTCTTCTAAACTGAGCCACATGTGGAGGGTCTGTTCAACATTCTGTAATGATGCCGTGCAGGTTGTCTGAATTCCAGCCCTGTCCTCTGCCCCTGCTAGGTGTCTCTGTCACAGTTATTTCTCTTTCTTTCTTTCTTTTTTTGTTTTTGCTTTTTTTTTTTGTTTTTTGCTGGGCAATGAGGGTTAAGTGACTTGCCCAGGGTCACACAGATAGTAAGTATTAGGTGTCTGAGGTCTGATTTGAACTCAGGTCCTCCTGAATCCAGGGCCAGTGCTTTATCCACTGTGCTACCTAGCTGCCTCCTGTCACAGTTATTTCGATCAGCATTTCAGCTGCGTGCTGGCAGAGAAGAAGGGCAATTTGTTTTTCCATCGATCCCCCACTGAGTCCAGGCCTGAAAGCTAACTGTTACCATTGGCTTGGGTCTTTAAGAATAACAAGGGCCTTTGGTCTGTTCCAGGCACTGAGTCACAACTGGGGCTGGAAGAGAGCTTAAGTGCATTTGATGGTAAGATATTAGAATGCTTTACCACCAGGATGATTTGGCCCCTCAGAGCAGTCACTTCCCATGGGTTATCTGTTATAGAACCAGAAAGGAGGAACACGGTGGAGATCTGTCCATTGGAAATAGCTGGTGCAATCATGTGAGCCCCTGGGATCTGAGTCAGTGATCCACAAGCTCCTTAAAGACCACCCCATCTTTCCCCTCCCTGGGCCATGTGTTTAGATAATATGTGCTCAGTGGGGCTTAATAAAACAGGGACAAGTTGGGGGCAGCTAAGTGGCACAGTGGATAATTCACTAGCCCTGGATTCAGGGGGACCTGAGTTCAAATCTGGCCTCACTTAACCCTCATTATTCCATGAAACAACAACAAGAACAACAACAACAAAAACCCAGGGACAAGTCTCAGAAGGAACTCGATGTCTTGATTGGGCGATGCTTTATTCTAGCAAGGTTACCCCTGATGTATAAAGGCATGATTGGTTTCTTCAACAAATATGTCTTAGGGTTTAGAGCTAGAAGTTACTTTAAAAATCATCTAGGCTAAGATCCTCAATTTACAGATGAGGAAACTGAGTGGGTGGGGAAAGGCCTTAGGTTACAACAAATACCTTGGCTACACACGCTAATTGATACATTAAGTTGCTCTGTGTGCCGTAGGCCTACAACAAAATTTTTCCCTCATTAAACCACTAGTGCCCTACTTCACAGTCCCTGCTCTCCCATCTCCACCTGCCCATCCTTTAACACCTAGTTCCAGTGCCACCTTCCCTGGCTCCTTGTCTATAGTTCTGTGAGCCCTCCCAGCTGAACACACAGCACTTTCTGCTACCTGTTGATCCAGTTAGCAAACAACATTGAATTACAGTTGCTTCTCTAAGCTCCTTAAAGGCAGGGATCATGAATTATGATTAGAACCAAAGAATATTCATGCTAGAAGGGACTAGAGAACATTTAGTCCCAAGGTCACCCAGCTAATAAGTGATAGACCTGGTGGGATTTGAACTGAGATCTCTGGATTTTCAATCGAATGCTTTTCTAGCACTCAACAGAAATTACCCTCTCCAAAGGAACTGGTTATCTCCCAACTGCCAAACCCAATAACCTTTTCTCAGTCGTCATCCTTCTTGACTTCTCTGTAGTATTTGGCACTGTTGACCATCTCCCTCCTTCAGTAGATCATCATCCATGCTCTCTTCCCTTCCCCCAACCCCCTTCCTAGGCTCACCTTTCCCTTCTACCCTCTTGATGACTTTATTAGCTCCCATGGGTTCTGTGGCCATCTCTGTGTTAATGACTTCTAGATTTCTATATCCAGCCCTGCTCTTTCTCCCAAGCTCCACTCTCACATCACCAGCTGCCTCTTGTCCGTTTCAAACTGGATGTCCCCAAAGCATGTCTGAACTCAACATATCCTAAATAGAACTCATCGTTTCCGCCCTCAAACCCACTCGTCTTCTGAACTTCTCTACTTCTGTCAAGGGTACCACCATACTTCTAGTCACCCAGCTTATCATGAAGTCAGCCCTCATTCCAAATTTTCCTTCCCCCTCCCCCCAGTAGCCTGTCAGTTTCCAAATTTTGTTGACTCTTAACTCCTTTATATCTCTAGCCTCTGACCTTTCCTCTCCATGATGGACAGGACCTTGGTTCAAAACCTTGGCTCCTTTTGCCTGGACCGTTGCAATGTTCTCATTGGTTTCCTTGTCTCCAGTTTCTTCTCTGTCAAGTCCATCTTCTACACAGTTGCCAAAGTGATATTCCTCTTCTTGTCATTGACCTCCTTGGGGTATGTACTTAGCCAAGGGTGATCTTTTCCTTATTCTTCTTTTTAAAAAAATTAATTAAAAAATTTTTTGTGGGGCAATGAGGGTTAAGTGACTTGCCCAGGGTCACCCAGCAAGTAAGTGTCAAGTGTCTGAGGCCGGATTTGAACTCAGGTCCTCCTGAATCTAGGGCTGGTGCCTTATCCACTGCACCACCTAGCTGCCCCATAGTGTTATTCCTAAAGCACAGTCTGCCCAAGTCCCTCCCATGCTCAAGAAGCTTCAATGGCTCCCAATTGCTTCTGATCAAATACCAACTCTTTGGACATGTGAAGACAAACCTTACTCTAGTATACCTTTCAAGACTTATTACGCATTACCCTCTTTTGAGAACTCTGCTGTCTAGCCAACCTGACTCACCTGGTGTTTCTCCTACACAATTTTCTATCTTCCATCCCCAAAACTTTTCACAGTCTGTCTTCTTTACAATAGAAAATGTTTTCTCACTGCCTTACACTTTGACTATTGCAGTAGCCTTCTGCTTGCCTTCCTTGCCTCAAGTCTGTCCCCACTCCAGTCTTTTCTCCCCCCAGTTATCCAGTTGATCTTCCAAAAGCATAGGTTTGATCACGTCACCCTTGCCACCATTCAGTAAACTCCAGTGCCTCCTTTTGACCTCCAGGATCCAACATGAAATCCTGTTTGGCACATGACATCCTTCAGAATCCGGCCCCTTCCTGCCTTTCTGGTCTTTTTATCTTTCTCCCCTCTGCCACTCTGTGACCTAGTGACGTTGGCCTTCTGGCTATTCCTCACTCAGCACACCCCATCTCTGAATTCTGGGTATTCTCTCTTACTGTTCCTCCCTCCCCCAACCCTGTGCCTGGAATCCTCTCCCTCCTCACCTCTGCTTTCTGGTTTCCTTGGCTTTCTTCAAGTCCCAGCTATAATTCCACCTTCTATAGGAAGTCTTTCCCAGTCCTTCTTAATTCTAGTGCCTTCCCCTTGTTGTTGAATTGTTTCAGTTGTGTCTGACTCTTTGTGATTCCATTTGTGGTTTTCCTGGCAAAGATTCTGGAGTCGTTTGCCATTTCCTTCTCCAGCTCATTTTACAGATGGGGAAACTGAGGCAAACAGGGTGCAGTGACTTGCCCAGGGTCACGATGCTAGTAGGTAGTGGCCAGATTTGAACTTATGAAGATGAATCTTTCTGACTCTAGGCCTGGCGCTCTATCTACTGTACCACCTAGCTGTTAATGATCTCCAATTTATCCTGTCTATCTTGTTTGCACCTAATTGCTTGCTTGTTATCTGCCCCATTAGACTGTGAGCTCCCTGAGAACAGAGACTGTCTTTTGCCCTTCTTTGTATCCCCAACACTTAGCACAATACCTGGGCCACACTCATTGATGTGACCATCCCCACCTCTTAGAATCCCAGTCTTCCTTCAAAGCTTAGTTCAAGTGCCTTCTCTTACATGAGGCCTTTTCTACTTCCCCCAGGTATCAGTGAATACACAGCATCATAGGATTATAGATTTCGAGCTGGAAAGGATCCTGGAGGCCATCTTGTTCAACCCCTTCATTTTACAGTTGAGGAAACTGAGGCCCAGGGAGGGTAAGTGACTTGCCCAACATCACATGGATAGTAAGCATCAGACGCAGAATTTGAACCCATGTCCTTCAACCCCAAAGCCATTGTTCTTTTCACTTCCCCAGTGGAGTGTAAACTCTTTGAGGGCAAGGAATGTATTTTTGGTATGTTTGTTCCCAGCATGAGTGCCTGACACGTAGTAGATGCTTAATTCATGCTTGTTGATTGATTTCCACAGTACCATCCTTCCTCGTTTCCAGGACTGCCCAGGGAATGCATCCCTTGAGGTGCTGCTGTGTCGGGGTGGGCGTACAGAGGTTAGATGTCAGTGCCCCCGTCTAAATTAGGCAGCACTAACATGTCTCCATCCAGCGGCCGTTTGGTCCGGGAACCCTTCTCCTTGGCCTTCCCTTTTCAGAACAGGCTATATCGGCACATGATCTGCAGCTGCATTCTGCAGAGTCTGCCTCTTGGCTACATTCCTCCAGGTGTGTAGAGCTTATGCCACTTCAGGCATTGGGATCTGAAGGTGCCGGGCTGTCGGGAGGAAGAAATGGTACCCAAAGATACCATTCTGGGAGGTGGAGCCAAGCTGATGCTGCAGGAAATAGGGGCATCATTGGACAGTAGTGCTCGTGGTGCAGTGGGAGAAACATTCGAACCATTCTGTGTGTTTCATGGGGTAGCAGAGGGCCCTAGCTCTCCCTTTGTGTCCTTGAGACCCTTTTCTTCCCTGGGCCTCAGTTTCCTCCTCTGTAAAATGAGGGGTTGCACTCCAAGGCACTTTCCAGCTCTAACTTTATGTGATTCTAGCTGAGCAACATCAAAGGATTGTCATTGTTAGAGCCAGAATAAGCCTTGGTACTCATCTATTCCAGTCTCCCCTCATTTTACTGAACCCCAGAGAACCACAGTGACTTGGCCAAGGTCACACAAGTATCAGATTCAGACTCGGGCCTTCCAATTACAAATTCAGTGCTCTTTTGAAACGCCAGACCAGAGAGCCGAAGGAGATGCCCAGGCAAGTGCACTGAGGAGCCTTCTGTTGCAGGAACCGCATAACAAAACCCCAAACAGTCCCTGCCTACAGGGAGCTTACATCCTTTGGGGGGGAGAGGGGTTACAGCATTGGAACAGAGAAGTACAAAATTATTTGAGGAAGAGAACCCTAGTGACGAGGAGGTTCAGGAAAGGCTTCCTAAACTGAGCCTTGAAATGAGCTCAGGTTTCGAAGAGGCCCAGGTGAAGAGGGAGTATGTACACTACTGGTTTGGGGGATGGTGTGGGCAGAGGCACAAACAGCAAGTGGGCCAGTTTGGCTTAAAGGTGGGGTGTGTGGAGGTGGGGGGGAAGTGAGGCATCTGGGCAGGCAGGCAAGTGGGAGCTGGCCCATGAGGGCCTTTAAACACTCAACCTAGAAGTTTGCATTTTCTTCTAAGGACAATAAGCACTACTAAGGATTCAGGAGCAGAGGGCTGGCACGGGCAGACATCCACCTTTAGAAAAGGTCCTTTGACAGCCAAGTGGAAAACGGATTGGAGAAGGGACATGCTTGACACAGGGAGACCAATTAGGTTATTCCAACAGTCCAGACGAGAGGCAGCAAAGGCCTGAAGAAGGGTGAGTAGATAGATGTTCTGAAGGGAGAAATGAGATTTGACAATGCATTGGATGTGTGGGCTGAGTGAGAGTGGGGAGCCAAGGGATGACACTGAGGTTATGAGCTTGGCTGACTGGGAGGACCATAATAGGGAAGGTCAGAAGAGGGGAAGGAGAATGAATTCTCTTTGGTTTACTTAAACCTTTCCATCGTCTTTACAAAAGGTACATCTCCTCTGCTAGGTGGTGCAGTGGTTAGAGTGCCAGGCCTGGAGTCAGAAAGACTCATCTTCCTGAGTTCCAGTCTGGCTTCAGACACGTCCTAGCTGTATGACCCTGGGCAAGTCACTTCACCCTGTTTGCCTCAGTTTCTTCATCTGTGAAATGAGCTGGAGAAGGAAATAACAAACCACTCCAGTATTTATACTAAGAAAACCCCAAATGGGGTCATGAAAAGTCAGACAGGACTGAAATGACTGAACATCACGACCACCACCTCTCCCCTATCTTGAACTTTGGATGTTGGTTATTTCAACCTAAATCTAAGACTTTACCATGATCTCGCACCCCCCTCTGCAACCATTCTAGATTCTTTCCTCCTTTGTCCCAATGTCTGACAAAGAGATGGCTCTTCTCCTTGTCAAGACCAAACCCTCTACTTGGGCCACTAATCCCATCCCATTTAGCTCCTTTGGGAACTTGTTTCTTCAAATGCCTCCCCCCCCCATCTCTCCCTAAATCTCTTTGCTATTGGGAAGAGTTCCAGGAAAATTATATTTCTATAAAGAGAGCTCTGTGCTACCTTCTCGAAAAGATACGCATCCAAATGAGTCAATCATGAACCCAATTGCACTCACTTAGTTCTCGGGGCCATCATAAAAACTTAACCAAGTGTTACAAACTTGACAAACAGGTCTCTAAAAAAGAATCTGTCCAAGATTATTATCTATGCATCTCTGAATATGACTACATCTCCAATGGGCATCTAGCGTGCCACACTAACCAACTTCCCTCGAGAAGGGCTTCTTCCTACCTGGGAAGGAGTATGATGCCAAGGCTATGATGCCAAAGGAGAGGAGTGGGCAAAACACAGCCACTGGGAAACTAATAGTAAGAGGGAAAGACGTGAATGATGGAGGGGATGATCTGTGGAGGTGGGGAGGGGGCGGTGAGGGAATGCAGTCACATTCCCTTAATTTCCATTTAGGAAAATAGATTTGGCAAGAGTGCTAGAATAAAAAAAAGTATCACAGAAGCTCAGAGTTGGAAGGGGCCTCAGGGGCCACTGAGACCAACCTGTACCTGCCAAAGAATCCCCTCTGCACTAATATGCCCCTGAGGGTCTGCAATCAAGAGAAATTTTTTTTTTTTTTTAGTGAGGCAATTGGGGATTAAGTGACTTACCCAGGGTCACACAGCTAGTAAGTATTAAGTGTCTGAGGCCGGATTTGAACTCAGGTCCTCCTGAATCCAGGGCCGGTGCTCTATCCACTGCGCCACCTAGCTGCCCCTGATCAAGAGATTTTTTTAACAGTGAACATGGAGGATAGAAAGGCTGGTGTGCTATGGTCCGTGGGGTCACAAAGGGTCGGACACGACTGAACAACATTTTCCTTTCTGAACCTCAAACGTGTTATGAGCATACGAAACACAAGCTATAAGACCACCTTATGAAATGTTTCTTATTAAGAAATAATAATCATAGCTAGCATTTCTATAACACTCTTAAGGTTTGCAAAGTGCTTTACCAGTATTATCTCATCTAACCCTCACAACAATCCCATGGAATTAGATGCTGTTATTTCCATTTTATGGATGAGGAAGCTTAAGTGACTTAACTTAACACAGCTCAGTCTGAGGCCAGATTTGAACTCGGGTCTTCCCGACTCCAGGCCCAGCACTCTAGCCACGGTGCTACCTGGATTTTGTCTTCTGGTGATATCTAGATGCTCCGGCTCCTCCTTGGTCAGATTCTCCCTGAATTGTTAGGGTGAATGATGCAGTCAGTCAGTGTTCTTTGCACACATTCCTATGACATTTATAATATCTCTTCATGTTGAGGACACACAACGTACTGGATTGAGGTATTGACCTTGGAGTCATCAAGACCTGGGTTTAAGTCCTGCTGCTTCTTTTTTTTTTTTTTTTGCGGGGCAATGGGGATTAAGTGACTTGCCCAAGGTCATACAGCTAGTAAGTGTCAAGTGTCTGAGGCAGGATTTGAACTCAGGTCCTCCTGAATCCAGGGCCGGTGCTTTATCCACTGCACCACCTAGCTGCCCCTTAAGTCCTGCTTCTAATATGTATTAGCAGTGGACTTCGGGCAAGTGACTTGCTCTCCTTGGGCCTCAGTAAATGAAAAGTGTTGGACTTCCTGGTCCTTGAGATCCCTTTCAGTTGTAGCTCTAGATGGCCATGTGTGACTTCGGGCCTCACTTTCTTCCTCTGTAAAATGGGGGGGTTGGACTAGATAACCTTTGGGGTTCTTTACAGCTCAATGATCCTGTCCTCTCCTTTTCAAAACAACAGACATATTTACTGGCATCATCACTGTGCCTCATATACAGAAGAGCTGTTACTAACAAGATCATGATGGGTTGCTGTGTTTGAGCCTTCCTCACACATCAAGGCTCCTTAGATTTCTGAGATGACTGGGCTGAGGTGAGTGGGACAGTCGGCAGTCATGGAAGAGAGAGAGAACACATAGACTGAACATGTTATCTTATGCTTATCAGCAGCATGATTTGATTGTGATATATCTATCCATCTCTCATCACTATATTCCAGGATTTCTTAACCATTTTTGTGTGTATCTTAACCCCTTTGGCAGTCTGGTGAAACCTGTGGAGCCCTTCTCAGAGTCGTATTCATAATGTATAAAATAAAATACATGGGATTACAAAGGAAACCAATTAAAATACAATTATCTGTGGATAAAGCACCGGCCCTGCATTCAGGAGTACCAGAGTTCAAATCCAACCTCAGACACTTGACACTTACTAGCTGTGTGACCCTGGGCAAGTCACTTAACCCTCATTGTCCCACCCCCCTCAAAAAAAGTACAAAAAAAATTACAATTATCCAGTTTTTTAAAAAAGTCTGTGTACCTAAAAAAAAAGTCTGTGGACCCCATGTTAATATTTCCTTAGAGTATAAGTTTTCAGTAGACTAAAACTATATCCCATGTCATTCAATCTACTTGCATTTGTTTATATATAAATTAATCAATTCACCCATTTATTTGTTCATTTATTTAGTTACTTAACTTTTTTATTTTGGAATCATTGAACATACACTTAGAAGTAATCTTCCAAATCATTTAGTTTTACCTTTCCTATTTCACAGATAAGGACACTGAGGTGCAAAAGGAGGATGAGATTTTCTCAAGGGCCTACAGTCAGCGAGGAGCAGGGTCAGCTTTCTAACCCAGGTTTCCTCACTTCCAGTCCTATGCTCTCACCAGGATGCCAAAGTGAGATTATTTATGGCCATGGCTGAGCCTAGCCCCATATACACATGCACAGCAACTTTGAAAGACCCAGCCATGAAAACATAAGCACATCTAATATACATCTGGCAGTGTGGCTTTATCAGAAACCAGTAGTCACTGCCTTTCTGCCCTCCTTGTTAGGGGTCTGTGCCTAGAGGCAGGTTCTTGTGTGTGTTTGTTTTAAGGAATTACTGTTATCCAATGGCCAAGTGAGCTGGAAAGCCAAGGAGGATGGTGGGGGCATGAACAAATGGGAGCCAGTGGAAAAGAGTGCTTGAATTAGACTGAGGGGACCTGGGTTTGAGTTTTTGCCACTGGCTAGCTCTGGGACCTTGGGTAAATTGTTTCTCTCTGGGCCTCAATCTCTTCATCTATAAAGTTGGAATTGGCACTAACCCCATCACAGGGCTGTTGTGAGGCACGCAGGGGATGAGAGGAATGGACCTTAGGACAAAGGGGATAAGTGCCACTTAGCTGCCTACTGTGGGCCAAGTACTGTGTTCAGTCTTGGGGATTCAGCCCCTACGCTCAGGGAGTTTATGCTATATATAGAAATATAGGCATATAAATAAAATATATAAAAGTAGTTTTGGGAAGGAGAGTGCTAGCAATCATGTGGGGACTGGGAAAATCTTCATGCCTCAATTTGAATTCCCTCTAGTGATGGAGAGCTCACTACCTTGTGAATGTTACAAAAATGCCTTTATTACCCTGCAATTCCTTCCCAACTTTCAATGCCTGCTTCCTATGGGAAGTTATCTCTGACTCGCCTAGTCAAAAATGATCAAAGGATGATAGATCTAGAGGTAGAAGGGATGTTTGTTGTTAATTCACTTCAGTTGTGTCCAGTCCTTCATGACCCCATTTGGGGTTTTCTTGTCAGAGATACTGGAGGGGTTTGCCATTTCCTTATCCAGCTCATTTTACAGTTGAGGAAACTGAGGCAAACAGGTTAAGTGACTTGTCCAGGGTCACACAGCTAGTAAGTGTCTGAGGCCAAATTTGAACCCAGATCTTCCTGACTTTAGGCCTGGCACTCTATTCATTGTGCCACCTAGCAGCCTTAGAAAGAACATTAGAGGGGCAGCTAGGTGGCGCAGCGGATAGAGCACCGGCCCTGGAGTCAGGAGGACCTGAGTTCAAATCCGGCCTCAGACACTTAACACTTACTAGCTGTGTGACCCTGGGCAAGTCACTTAACCCCAATTGCCTCACTAAAAAAAAAAAAAAAAAAAAAAAAAAAAGAACATTAGAGGTCACCAAGTCCAATTCGGTTATTTTCCAGAGGAAGAAACCGACACAGAGATATTTAGTGACTTGCTCAGAGTCATACAGCTAATAAGTGTTTGAGACAGGATTCAAACTCAAGTCTTCCTCTCTCTAAGTCAATACTCTATTCATTCCACCGCATAGGTGATCTCTCCCTACCTCTGATCTGCTGGGACTATATTAGCTGTTCCATTCATTTGGCCTTTGGCAGGTCTGTACACAAAAATCCTAGCACCCTCCCTTTTCCATATAAGGAAACTGAGGCTCAGAGGAATGAAGTGACTTGTCAGGGCTAACGCTGGAACCCAAGTGCTCTGGCTCTAAATCCCATGCTCTTTCCAGCAAGAAATTAAGGAAGAAGTATATAGAACCCCACTCTGCTCCAGTTCACTTTCCTTTAGTGGTGTCTTCATAGGTACTACTAGGCCAAGATGGGCTTGGCCTAACCTGGAATAATGATATCATCTTTTTTTTTTTTTTTTTTTTGGTGAGGCAATTGGGGTTAAGTGACTTGCCCAGGGTCACACAGCTAGTGTCAAGTGACTGAGGTCGGATTTGAACTCATGTCCTTCTGACTCCAGGGCCACTGCTCTATCCACTGCACCACCTAGCTGCCCCTAATGATACCATCTTACATTTGTGTGGGGCTTATCAAAGCACTTTTAAATTCATGATCTCCTGTAATCCCAACAACCCAGTTGGGTCATGGAGGCTGGAATTTTTGTGATGTTTATTTCCAATTTGAAAAGAGGAAACTGAAGCCCAGAGAGTGGAATGACTTGTCTGAGGTCTCTTTAAGACAGAGAGCATGGTTAAAATCAAAGTCTTGGGGGCAGCTAGGTGGCACAGTGGACAAATCACCGGCCCTGGATTCAGGAGGACCTGAGTTCAAATCCGGCCTCAGACACTTGACACTTACTAGCTGTGTGACCCTGGGTAAGTCACTTAACCCCCATTGCCCCACAAAACAAACAAACAAAAAAACCAAGAAAAAAAACAAACAAAAACAACAACAAAAGACTGTGAGCAAGTAACTCCCCCTTTCCAGAGTCAGCTAAGTGGTGCAGTGGATAGAATGCTGGGCCTAGAGTCAGGAAGTCCTGAATTTGAATCTGGCCTCAGACACTTCCTAGTTGTATGGAAATCACTTCCCCTCTCTGCCTCAGTTTCCTCATCTGTAAAGTGGAGATAATAACAGCACCTACCTCTAAGACCTATTGTGAAATTTTTATAAAGCACTTAGCACGGTGCCTGGCATGCTTAATAAATGCTTGTTTCCCTAACTTGTAAAACAGGGAACTAATAATACCTGTGTTGCCTGCTTCCCAGGATTATCGTAAGTCTGAAAGCTGCCTGGAAAGGGAGCATGTCATACCCTTCGTGCCTCCAGTACAATCAGTCCTGATCTTAACTGAGAGAATTAGGCAACCTTGGATTGATCCCCATCTTGCCGTAGGCCTGGGAGCGGCCACTCGGCTTCCCAGTTTTCTGAAACCTGTCTCCTCCTGCTATAGCTCTGTGGTGTTCACCACCTATACTGTGACCTTAGCTTGAGCCAGGTAGGGGAAGGACCGAGTCCTAGCTGGGACCTGGCAGCTCCTGGGGGCTGGTGTGCACTTTAGCACCTTGCGTGATCACAGCTGAGGGAAGATTCCAACCCAGGTCTTCTGCTTCCAAAGCCATAAGTACAAGTCTCTCAACCTGGCATTCAAGGGGTTCCCCAGCATGGCCCCACCCTGTCTTGCCAGCCAGACTGCCTGCATTAGCTCCTATTTTCAAGGTTACACCCCAAACAGAGAGCAAAGGATCAGTCTCCAGCTGGATTCCCAGCCCTGCTCTGTCCTTGGGAAAGACCTTTACTTGGAGGCTCTAGGGCTTCCCCCAAACTTGAGTGGCAAGAGCATTGCATTTGGACTCTGAAGTTTGAATCCCTGTTCGATTTCTGGCTTACCTGTGTGACCTTAGGCAAGTCACATCTCTCCTTGGGCCCCAGTTTCCTCATCTGGGAGAGATGACAGGTTTGGACTAAGTGATGTTGAAGGCACCTTCCAGCTACTCAATACTATAATTCTCTGACTGAGCTCAGGAAACATTTATTAAACACCAGCTAGGTGCCAGGTTCTGTTCTGGATACAAAGAGGACACAAAGACCCGAGTGAAACAAGCCCTGCCCTCAAGAAGTTTACACTTTATCATAGGGCCTGGGGTGGTGGCATGGAGAAGATGACCTCATATGTGAACAGATAAGTATTGTCAAGGGCCCTGTAGGTGGTGCCACAGTGTACAGAGCACCAGGCCTGGAGTCAGAAAGACCTGAGTTCCAATTCAGCCTCAGACACTTAGTAGCTGTGTGACCCCAGGGCAAGTCACTTCACCCTGGTGCCTTAGTTTCCTCCTCTGCAAAATGAGCCGAGAAAGAAATGGCAAAGCAAGCCAGTATTTCTGCCAAGAAGCCTCCAAATGGGGTCACAAAGAGTCAGACACAACTGAATCTGCTGAACAACAGAAATAGTAAAGAGTTGATCAGGAGAATGCCTTGATTCCTCTTATTCCTTTTTATTGCTCTACTTTGGACGTGTTTGTATTTATTCTCCTTCTATTTATTCTGTATATACTTATCTAGGTACCTTTTGTCTCTCCTGTTAGAATGTAAGCGCCTTGAGGGCAAGGATTGTTTCATTCTGTATCCTTCTATCCCCAGGGCCTGGCACAGAATAGCTGTTTAATAAGCACTTTTTGATTGACTTGATGAACTTCCTGGGAAGAGAACATTGTCTGGCAACCTTGCCCACACACCTCTCTCCATCTAGGAAGAATATGGGCATGGGCATGCCCATTGGCACCTTCTTACTAGGACAGAAGCCAACTGCTAATTCAGTCTCGGTAATGGGGACTGCCCTGAGGTGACTTGCGTTAAAGCTCTGTGCTTCTGAGCATAGAAGGCAGCAGTGGCAGAAGTAGCATGTGGTGGTGGTGACGATGGCGGTGAAGCCATCGTGGTTGCCTTGGGCATAATAAGCCCACAAGAATCACATGTACGAAGTTAGCCCATGCCCACGTTACCCAGGAAGAGAGTTCCTGCTTACCATATGCCCGCTTTTTTGCCTTTTATGAATACAGAGACCTGAAAGTAGATTTTTCGAGCCCAAGAGGTAGAAGCTAGTGGGGCAGCCAATGGCGGCATCTTGGAGAGACACATAGTAGATCCGTGTACTTGCCCACATGCCCCAAGAGGGGAGTTCATGGATTATGCCATCCCAGGACCCTTCCTTTATGATCGGAAGAGGGAAATGTCCCCAGCAGCCCAATCCCAGAATCTAGCCTTCTTGGGCACTACCAAGTATTTGGGGTTTCCTTTGAAGTGCCAATTTGGGAGTTTGGAGATCTCTTCAATCCAAAGAAGAGGAATTTCTCAAGCATCGGGTTTTTAGAGAGAGTGGAGGATCGCCTCTCACCTAGCTGCTCTCTCAATGACCTTTCTTAAGGGGAGGATTGAACACCAACTCTTTATGACCCCACGAACCAGAATACACCAGGCTCTCCTATCTTCCACTGTTTCCAATCCTGTCTATTCACGTTCTTGGCTTCCACAACACTCTATCCATCTCATAGTCTGCCATCTCTTTTTCCTTTTGCCTTCAGGCTTTCCCAACATCAGGGTCTTTTCCAATGAGTCCCATCTTCTCATTATGGGGCCAGAAAATATAAGCTTCAGCTTTAGTATTTGACCTACCAGTGAATGGCCTGAACTAATTTCTTTAAGTATTGAATGATTTGACCTCCTTGCTGTCCAAGGGACTCTCAGAGTTTCCTCTCCAGCACCACAGTTGGAAAGCATTGATTCTGCAGTGCTCGGCTTTTCTTATAGTTCAACTCTCAAAGCCATATGTTGCTACTGGAAAGACTATAGCTTTGTGGACTACAGAGACCTTTGTCAGGCTGGTGATGTCTTTGCCTTTTAGTATGCTGTCCAGATTTGCCCCAGCTTTCCTTCCAAGGACCAAGTGTTGTTTAATTTCATGGCTGTAGTTGCCATCTTCAGTGACCTTTGAGCCCAAGAACATAAAATCCGACACTGCTTCCATTTCTTCTCCCTCTGCGTGCGAGGAAGTGATGGGACCAGTTGTCAAGATCTTAGTTTTGATGTTAAGCTTCAATCCAGCTTTTACACTTTCTTCTTTCCCCCTCATTAAGAGGCTTCTGAATTCTTCTTCACTTTCTGCCCTCTGAGTGGTATCATCTGCTTACCTGGAATTGAGATTTCTCTCAGCAACAGCTTTTGAGTCATACAGCCTGGCATTGTGCAAATAAATAAGGTGATAGTATATAGCCTTGTTGTACTTCTTTCCCAATCTTTTTTTTTTAATGAGGCAATTGGGGTTAAGTGACTTGCTCAGGGTCACACGGCTAGTAAGTGTTAAGTGTCTGAGGTCGGATTTGAACTCAGGTACTCCTGACTCCAGGGCCAGTGCTCTATCCACCCCTTTCCCAATCTTAAACCAGTCAGTTGTTCCATGTTTGGTTCTAACTGTTGCTTCTTGGTATATATACACGCTCCTTGGGAGACAAGACGATTTTGTACTCCCCTCTCTTGGAGGACTCGCCACATTTTGTTGCGATCCACACAGTCAAAGCCCTTAGTGCCTTTGAATGAATGAATGAATGAAGCAGAAGTCGATTTTTTTGGAATTCCCTTGATTTCTTCATAATCTAGGCTTAGACATTTTGGATGGGGCCTATGATTTCAATGGTGGAGGGAACTCTCCAATGAAGAAACCCTTTCTTCCTCTGGAGCACTGAGGGGTAAAGCAAGTTACCCAGGGTGGCCCAAGTCAGCATGTGTTAGAGGTAGGAGTTGAACCCTGGTCTTCCTGACTACTCCACCACCACTGCCTCTTGTCCACAGTCCTGGACAGAGATCTCCCTTAATGCAGCCTAAATTTGCGTTAGCTCCAATCTGGAATCTGATGCTTACTAGCTGTATGACTGTATGTCACTCATTCTCCCTGGACGCGTTTCTTCCTCTGGAAAATGAGGAGTTGGAATGTAAGATTTCACACTTACGACTTTGAAATTCCATCTCAGTTAAGGCCAACTTTAGAATCCCCATGTTTCCAAGTTAAGGCCCTCCCCCCACCTCCACCCCAAGCCTGTATCATTTTGTCAATTGTAATTTATGTGTATGTGGGTGGCTCCCTCTGCTGGATTGTGAGCTTCATGACAGCAGACACTTTGTCAGTTAATTTGTCTACTTCCAGCCAGGGCTTTGCTAGGGGTCCTGAGTTAGGGGCCCCTCCCTAATCAGTGGCTGTTAAGGCTTTAAAGCTAAAGGGGCACCTTGCTTACCACATTCACATCAGATAATGTAAATGTCCGGAGTCTAGCTCTATGGAGAGTTTATGGAAGAAAATGATGCGTTGGTTTAGAGGGGACAAATTCTCTGCTGGGAGAAGGAGTATTCCTTACAGAAGGGCCCTCAGAGGTCTTATTTTACAGAGGAATCTAAGGCCCAGGTTAGGGAAGTAACTTATCCTTAGGCAGGGGTGTGCTGACAAATGTTTACAAACCGACTCTCCAGGGGAAAACCTATCCATGACCAATTTTGAAGTTTAATCAGTATTATTAACATTTTTTCCTGTCACTTTCTTCATTCTGGACAATAAACAACAAAACCAAGCCTGGATTGGAAACATTTGCAAATTTCCAAGGTGTAAATTATGGAACAAGGTGTAAAATTGAACAATCAGGGACAGCTAGATGGCACAGTGGGTAGAGCACCAGCCCTGGATTCAGGAGGACCTAAGTTCAAATCTGGCCTCGGACACTTGACACTTACTAGCTGTGTGACCCTGGGCAAGTCACTTAACACTCATTGTCCTGCAAAAAAAAAAAAAGAAAAGAAAAGAAAGTTGAACAATTAGCTTCCATGACCTGGTTTGAGCTGGCTCCAGCATACCTCTGTATAGGATAGTAGGTTTAGAGCTGGCAGGGACTTCTTTTTTTTTTTTTTTTTTTTTTTTTTGGTGAGGTAATTGGGGTTAAGTGACTTTCCCAGGGTCACACAGCTAGTAAGTGTTAAGTGTCTAAGGCCGGATTTGAACTCGGGTCCTCCTGACTCCAGGGCTGGTGCTCTATCCACTGCGCCACCTAGCTGCCTCTGGCTAGGACTTCTGAGGGTACCTAGTCCAATCCGCTCAACTGAGACCCAGAGGGGAAGTGTCTTACCCAAAGTAATGTCAGTGGTAGAGTGGGGTTTTGAACCCAGCATTCTCTGAGACAGCATATGCTTGCACTCTCTCTCTCTCTCTCTCCATACATGTTTATATATGTATATTTCTCAGCGTAAATACCAAAAGCCCTAGCATTTACATATATGCAGCAGAAAACAAAAGATGATATGTGAAATTTTGAATCCCTATTTCAAACCACTTACTTTAAAATATGTAAGTTTTTTGCAGGTTATTTTAAAAACTATCCTGCTTGTTGGTGCTTCCATATGAACTGCCTTCTCTTCCCTTAAGTGCAAAAAAAGTTTCAATAGCCTTTTTTGATAATATTACCATTGCTACCCTGCCCTTCCCTCCAATTAATTTTATGATACCACTATTGCTTCTCTACCCAGCTCCAGTTAAAAAAGAGAGAGGGGAAAACAAAGGACCTCATAGCAAAAGAACCCACCTAGTGGCCATATCTCTTTCTGCACCATCAATCCATCACTTCTCTGTCAGGAGGTAGGTAGCAGGGCTTTGTCACAGGTCCCCTGGAAACACAGTTGGCCATTACATTGATCAGTGTTCTTAAGGCTTTCAGAGTTGTTTTTCTTTATAATGATGTTGCTTCCCATGTATATATTGTTCCCCTGATCCTGCTCACTTCATTGTGCCTTTGTTCTTGCTACCCGGGATTCTCTGAAATTGTCTCTTTCTTTCTTTCTTACCAAGCAATAACATTCTATTGCCTTCACATCTCCCGTGTTCAATCGTCCTCCAATTGATGGGCACCCCTTAAATCCTAGTCCTTTGCATTTCTTTCTCCTACCCCTTTCCTGCTTCTTTCTCTGTTGAATTTGATGTATTTCCACACCAAATTGTTATTTTTTCTGTGTATCCTACCTTCCTTTGTCCATCTCAGATGACAGTGAGGTTCCCTTCACTCCTTCCTCCCTGTTTGCATAATCCCATTCATTCCAATTATGAGAAATATCAAGTTCCACCCCTTCTTTGTTCTTTCTACACCAGTATCGTCCTTTTTGTTCTCTTTGTGTTTTAAAAGCCTCATAACAGAACCAGTCTACCCCAG